>NC_142706.1:34334738-34637768 GCF_055471065.1 Atractosteus spatula | reverse complement strand
AACTATTATCTTAGTGTTTCAAATCATCCCCTATTCTATATATTTTCACATTTTTAAAGAACAAAAATCTTAATTATTTGAACATAATGTTACGATCCCTGCCTCCTGGCAACGGAAGAGGCAGAAGAAGGCGTAGCCTTACTTCATCAGTTTACCTATCAGTTTTCTTATTCACCACCACACCCCCGTCTCATCCTGTACTTAAACACCTGTCTTTCCCTACCTCCTTGCTCAGTATTGGTTTTCCTTTCGAGCTTCCTGGTTACGCTACTCCTTCTTCTGTCTTGTATCATTCTTGGTTTTCGGTTTACGGATTTTCCCCCTTTGACGACGGTTTTTCGGATCACGGCTTGGCTTCGGTACTCACGCTCTGTTTTGGATCTCTGGCTTCCCCTGGACTCTCGGATTGCTCTATTGTCTACGGTTGCGGATCACACTTTGGCTTCAGTAACTCGTTCCCTATTTGGATCTCTGGCTTCCCCTGGACTCTCGGCTCGTTTCTTCGACTACGGCTTTCTTGGGATCACGGCTAGGCTTTATCAGCTCCTGCAAGTGGGTTCATTCACTGGTTTCAGTTTCTCTTACCGAATCCTTAACAGAATACTGAGCCCCTTAACATGGACCCAGCGGAGCAAGAGGAGATTCGCTCGGTTTTGGATCAGCACTGGCAAGCCTTACTCCAGTTGCAGGCTTCCGTCCAACAGATTTCCGCGCACCTGTCGGCAATGCCGCCCATCGGCAATCGAGAAAGCAACGCTGGAGCTGCCGCTTTGGCTCCTCCCCTGCCAGCTCCTACACCTGCCCCTCGACCTCTTCCACTTACTCCACCTGATAGGTTTGATGGCAACCCTACAAAATGTCGGGGCTTCTTAGCACAGTGTGCGCTGGTTTTCAGGCTCCATCCGGAAACCTTTTTTTCTCCTCAGGACAAGATTGCCTTCATAGTATCACTATTAACCGGCCGTGCTTTGGAATGGGCTACTGCCCTGCTAGATCGTGGGGCCCCCGAAGTTCAGGATTATGATCTCTTTTTAGGAAAATTTAAGGGAGTTTTTTGTCATCCCTTAGTTGGGCAAGACTCCGCCTTCCGCCTCTCCTCCATCCACCAGGGCCGCAGGTCTGCACAAGATTATGCCATAGATTTTCGAGTAGCAGCAGCGGAGACTCACTGGGATGATGAGGTCCTTATTTTTTTTTTTCGTCAAGGACTTAGTGAAGAAATAAAGGACCACCTGGTGAATATGCCGAAATTGGGCAGAACCTTGGAGGATGTAATTTCCCAGGTGTTGGAATTAGAGCTTAGAATTCGTCAGAGGAGTACAGAAAGATCTCGGACACCAATACTAGAGGCTCCTCGGCCATCACCTACCAGAACATTAGACTCAGAACAACCTATTGCCCGCACCCGGTTAACCCCTGAAGAAAGAGAGAGACGCCACCGAGAGGGTCGCTGCATGTACTGTGGAAAATTAGGACACTTTAAAGCTGACTGCCCTGCTTCATACTCATCCTTGAGGCGCCGCCCACCTTCTCAAGATCCTAAGGTGAGTGAGATAACTCAATCCCTTCAGTTTTCCTCAGGATTTTCTATTCTATCTACGCTATTCTGGGGTAATCAACGGAAGCCTCTTCTTGCTTTTATTGACTCAGGGGCGGCAGGAAACTTTATAGACGCCTCCATCGCTTGAACTTGGAACTTACCCTTGACCCTGGTGACTCCACCTCTTCGTGTTCAATCTATTGATGGTTCCCCAGTATCTCCAGGACTTATTAGGTGGCAAACAGAAACTATAAGCTTGCAGACTGGCGCCACCCATGTGGAAGACATCTGGTTTTATCTCCTTGAGACCCCAACACATCCCCTTGTAATTGGCTTTCCTTGGCTACAACAGCATGACCCTAACATTTCATGGTCCCGTAAAGAAATTTTAACTTGGGGACCCAGATGTATTAGGAATTGCTGTCATCCACCCGTAAGAATTGCACTCACGGCGATGTCCCCTTCTGGTGTTCTTACCATACCCCCTCAATATTCTGATCTATGGGAAGCATTTAATGAGCAGGAGGCCTTGGCCCTCCCACCTCATCGACCATATGATTGTGCAATTGACCTTTTCCAGGTACTATCCCTCCTAAAGGTCGTATATTTCCGCTCTCTAATTCTGAATCTGAGGCCCTGAAAGTTTACATACAAGATTCTCTGAAGGCTGGACTTATACGTCCATCCACTTCACCTGCATGTGCCAGTTTTTTTTTGTGGAAAAGAAGGATGGTGGGCTCCGTCCCTGCATTGATTATCGTGGCCTCAACGAGATCACAATCAAGAATCGGTACCCTTTGCCTCTAATTCCAGCAGCACTTGAGTCTGTGCATGGGGCCAAGATCTTCACCAAACTGGATTTACGAGGGGCCTATAATCTAATCCGCATTCGGGAAGGGGACGAGTGGAAGACGGCATTCATGACTACCCATGGACATTACGAATATTTGGTCATGCCTTTTGGTTTGGTTAATGCCCCAGCAGTGTTTCAGTCTTTTATTAATGACATTTTTCGTGATCTGCTACAAAGATTTGTCTTGGTTTATTTGGATGATATTCTAATTTTTTCTAATTCCTTCCAGGATCATGTTCTCCATGTCAGAGAAGTACTCTCCCGGCTCATTAAGAATAAACTTTATGTCAAACTGGAGAAGTGCACCTTCCATGCTTCTAAGATTCATTTTTTAGGTTACGTCATCTCTCCAGAGGGGGTGGAAATGGATTCGAATAAAGTCTCCACGATTACTGATTGGCCCACACCCAAGAATCTCAAACACATACAACGATTTCTCGGCTTTGCTAACTTTTACAGGAAGTTTATTCGAAACTTCAGGTTGGTGGTCGCTCCAATAACCTCTTTAACTCGAAAAGGACCAAGACAAGGTAAATGGACCCCTCAAGCAGAAGAAGCATTTCAGCGCCTGAAACACCTATTCACAACAGCCCCCATCCTAAAACACCCTGATCCTTCTTTGCCTTTTGTGGTCGAAGTCGATGCTTCTGGCCATGGTGTGGGTGCTGTTCTCTCTCAACGTCATGGAGAAAAACAGATTCTTCACCCCTGTGCCTTCTTCTCTAAGAAGTTATCCCCTGCACAGATGAACTATAATGTTGGTAACCGTGAGCTCTTGGCCATTAAGCTGGCATTGGAGGAATGGAGGCACTGGCTAGAGTGTGCTCATCATCCATTTTTGATTTACACTGATCACAAAAACCTGGAGTATTTGCAATCGGCCAAACGTCTTTGTCCTCGCCAGGCTAGATGGTCCCTTTTTTTACCAGGTTTAATTTCTTTATCACCTACACTCCAGGTTCTAAGAACATCAAAGCAGACGCTCTCTCACGGATCCACGACCCTCCTGAGGCCAAATTGATTCCTGAACCCATCATCCCTTCTGGTAAGTTCCTGGCAGCTGTAAGATGGGACATTGAGGTAATTGTTCGACGAGCCTTGGTAGGACAGACGGTACCTCCTCAGTGCCCTCAGGACAAATTATTTGTCTCTAATCCAGTCAGATCTGCAGTTTTACAATGGGGACATGACTCCCGTTTCGCTGGACACCCTGGATTCCAGCGTACCTTGGATTTCATCTCCAGAGACTTCTGGTGGCCAACTATGGCCAAAGATGTCAAGGAGTATGTCCAGGCCTGCTCTATCTGTTCTCAAATGAAGTCTTCCCGGATGAGGGCAGCAGGCCTTCTTCAACCCTTACCCATCCCTGACCATCCCTGGACCCACCTCTCAGTTGATTTTATTACTGACCTTCCACCTAGCCATGGACACACGACTATTATGGTAGTGGTAGACCGCTTCTCCAAATCTGCTCATTTTATTCCCCTGCCTTCTTTACCTACGGCTCGAGAACTAGCAGAATTGTTTGTACTGCATATCTTCCGTCTGCATGGCATCCCTAAAGATATTGTTTCAGATAGGGGCCCTCAGTTTGTCTCCAGATTTTGGAAGGCCTTCTGTAAGTCGCTGGGCGCTTCAGTTTCACTTACTTCAGCTTATCACCCTCAGGCCAACGGTCAGACGGAATGCATGAATCAGGAATTGCTGACCTACTTACGGACCTATATCTCCTCTACCCATGATAATTGGGTGTCCTTGCTTCCATGGGCAGAGTATGCACACAATTCATTGTATACTACATCTACTGGCATGTCTCCCTTTAAGTGTGCCTTAGGTTATCAGCCTCCTCTTCTCCCAGACTCCCATCCCGACACGGAGGTCCCATCTGTTCAGGACTATATCACAAACCTGCAGACCTTCTGGAGAAAGGCCAAAGCCACCCTTCTTCGCACCGCAGCTCAGCAGAAGAAGGTGACTGATCGGCGCCGTCGAATCCCACCCAGATTTCGACGTGGCCAATTTGTTTGGTTGTCTACCTGTAACCTTCGTCTAAAGCAACCTTCTGGCAAGCTTGCTCCCAGGTACATTGGTCCTTTTCGTGTCCTCACCCAGATTACCCCAGTAACTTATCAGCTGGCCTTGCCTCCTACCCTTCGGATCCACCCTACTTTCCATGTTTCCCTCCTTAAGCCCTTTCACAGATCCACCCTGTCTAAACCACAACAAAAACCCCCACCGCCTCGAGTAATTGATGGACTCCCTGCTTACACTGTCAATAAGATCCTGGATTCCCGATGGTCTCGTGGATCCCTGCAATATCTAGTCAATTGGGAAGGCTACGGTCCAGAGGAGCGTTCGTGGGTTCCGGAGAAGGATATTCTGGATCCCAACCTCATCCAAGACTTCCATCTCAACTTCCCTGATCGTCCCGCTAGGGCGTCAGGAGCCGCCCGTAGAGGGGGGGGTAATGTTACGATCCCTGCCTCCCGGCAACGGAAGAGGCAGAAGAAGGCGTAGCCTTACTCCATCAGTTTACCTATCAGTTTTCTTATTCACCACCACACCCCCGTCTCATCCTGTACTTAAACACCTGTCTTTCCCTACCTCCTTGCTCAGTATTGGTTTTCCTTTCGAGCTTCCTGGTTACGCTACTCCTTCTTCTGTCTTGTATCATTCTTGGTTTTCGGTTTACGGATTTTCCCCCTTTGACGACGGTTTTTCGGATCACGGCTTGGCTTCGGTACTCACGCTCTGTTTTGGATCTCTGGCTTCCCCTGGACTCTCGGATTGCTCTATTGTCTACGGTTTCGGATCACACTTTGGCTTCAGTAACTCGTTCCCTATTTGGATCTCTGGCTTCCCCTGGACTCTCGGCTTGTTTCTTCGACTACGGCTTTCTTGGGATCACGGCTAGGCTTTATCAGCTCCTGCAAGTGGGTTCATTCACTGGTTTCAGTTTCTCTTACCGAGTCCTTAACACATAATAATGATATAAGATACAATATCTCCTCTAAAGAACATACATCCATAATGTTACTAAACTATACAGCTTTTACTAAACTGTATATGTACTTTAATTAAAAAACATAAATAAAAATGAAATATAACATTGACTAGAAATATTGAGTATTTAGATAAATTTGTGAACTTATTCACAGGACCCTGGAAAGATTTTTTGATTGTTGAATTCTGTGGTCCAACAATGTCTGCATTGCTAAAATTATTTTTTAAAGGAATAACTCAGCACCCTTTACAATTTGTATCACAGTCATTGATTGTCTGCCAATGTGAATATTATTGGAATAGGAACTTTCCTTTTTATAAGATATATTTTGTTTTCTTGCTATCAGCAACCTGACCTTTGAAATGATGAGTAAAAAGCCATTTCTTTTTTAAATACACAGGAGTTTATCATCACCATATGCTATACAACATTTAGACATTAATCATATCAACATTCCAAGACACCATTTTTGTTTCTGTTTATTTAGGGTATAAAGGATATGGTACGCTTTGATGTGGCATCAACACTAACAGGCAAGCAGCCAAACAAACAGGCAAAAAGCAAAGTAACTTATTTAATTACCCTTGTTGCAATGAGAAGGGTCTTAAATTATGAGCAATTTTATAAAGGTTTTTCTATGAAACACAGACTTAAATGACAATTTTCTTCTGGCTAAAATGGTGGAATAATTAGGATACTCTTAAACTCAATGCCTGTTTTCTTAATAAATTAAAGTTTAATCTAAGTTTAGAGTGATTCTTACAGCTACACCTTCATATTCCAATCTTGAGAAGTGTGACGTGCCATCACTGGAGCTGGCTACTCCCTCCCCCAAAATCATAAACAAAAAATCCAATTACAGTGGATTTTTTGGCTTGTGAAGTAAGAAGTATCTTTCTGTTGCACAGCTCCACTCACTGACAGATTTCATTGTGGGTTGCTGCATGGAGTCTGCGAAATATGATTTCATGTCTCATGTGAAAGGAAATCTTATAAAACGTTTGTATACATTTCTAGTACATTGGCTACCCTGAGTGACTGTCCCAAGCCCTTTAAAATCATGAGATCACATAGTTTGTATGAATTTTCTGGTGCATGCAGGGACAGACCTCGCATGTGATCAACTCTTTCTTTCAGGAGGCAAGAAATTTAGGTATACGTCAGCTTGACAAAGGTTCACTTCTGGAATATCCTGTCTCACAATGCAGTGCAGTAAATATTTCATCCTGGTGCAGAAATGTCTTTGCCAGCTTGAAGTGTGGAGCTTCATGCTTTAACCAGCCAAAGTGAAGAACATTCACAAAGATCAATCCCAGTGTTTGATAGCACATATAAGCAAAAAAACATTAATATTGAAACTGTAGGAAAGCAATAGCTGGATTATGGCTGGATGGGTGAAATAGCCTCCTCTTGTCTGCCACTGGTCTTATGTTCTTAATGACCTTAATGGAAATTGCTTTTTTATTGCACAGTGGAGGTTGATCTAAGTTTTTCTCTGGCTGTACTGAGACTAGTAAAATTGGTCTCTGGTGAACAAAGGAAACAGAAAGAGTAACTAGATACTCACACAACAAAATGGGTTCAAGCCAGTTGATACAGTAGCTACCTTTGCAACAGCATTTACACAGTAGGTTTTGTCATGGGGAACAGAGTAGATCTAGTTCTGTGGTTCTCAAACTATGGTATGCCGCCAGGTGGTACGCTATATGACCCCGGAACTTTGTTGTGGGCACTGAAAAATTGGGATGGGTTTTCATGTTTTCTATTTTAATACGTGTCGAATACGCAGCCTACGTACAGTACTAGGATACAGCACGCGCTAATACTTGAGTGGACAACTATGAGCTACTATGTAATTCTATACCATTCTATAGGAATGCGTGCTACGAACATAAGTGACCAATTGTATTTAAAAAAAGTTATCTCCAGCAAATAGGGAGGTAGGAGAATGTGTGATTTTGGAACAATGCCAATGTTGTAAGCACAGGAATGCATAGAAATGCGTACTACAAACGCTGGCAATCTTGTGAGCACAGGAAAACGTGATAGATAACAGAAAAATATTTAAGAACTGTAACTAGGTTAATTCGAAAAAAATACACTGAGCGTCTCTGTGTTTTGCTCCCATGCTCATGAAATAAAAACTTCTTTTAACTTCTGAGACGGACTCCTGAAACGGAAACGGGGGAAAAGTCCAAGCTTGCGGATTGCTAAAGCAGGTAAGCCCCACACTATTTTTGAAGAACCTTATTTACCGTTGACAAAAGAGCTGACACGTATTATGTGTGGAGAAAAAGCTGCTAAACAGCTCAACCTGCTGTCCCCTTTGAAAGACACAGTCACTCATAGAATTATTGATATGGCGAATGATATCAAAAGTATGCTGATAGAGCATGTTAAGATGAGCAGATGCTGTAATTAGATAAGTCTGTAAATGTCGTTGATTTGGCCAATTTGCTTGTTTATGTTAGATACGAGTTTGAGGGTATGTCCCATGAGGACGTTCTGTTCTGTAAGTCGCTACCAACAGGAACTACTGAAGAGCACATATTTCAGCTTCTGAATGAATTTATCTGAGAGAATAGCATTGACTGGATATAATGCGTTGGAGTTTGTACAGACGGTGCTAGAGCGATGACAAGCCGACACACTGGTGTAGTTGCACGAATTAGAGAGGTTGCTCCATAAATGAATGGACGCATTGCAAGATCCACCGCGAGACCTTTGCCGTCAAGAAAATGTCTGATGATTTAAAATCTGTTAGACTCTGTTGTGAATTGTATCAAGGCTCGAAAAATGAATTCACATCTGCTTTTCTCGAATAAACAGGCTCACCCCCTCACTGAAATGGTGCTTTTTTATTGTTTGTTTTTAATTGCTGTTGTTTCTGTTTATTTTTCTGTAAAGCGCTTTAAGAAACCACCTTTAAAAGTGCTATATCAAATAAAATTTATTATTATTATAATATTTATTTTATGTGTATGTGAGTGTGTGCACGCGCGCTCATGTTGGTCATTGAGGATTTCTGGGGTTCCTATGAGAAGATGACTTGTAGGTGGTACTTGGATGCTTTGGTTTGATCAGGGGTGGTACTTGGTCCTTGGTCCAAAAAGTTTGAGAACCACTGATCTAGTTGGATTCATGAAAAAATAACACTCCCTGTGCTGTTTCCACCTTTGGAGCAGGGGGAGTGGATAGTGAAGAGGATACATAAATTATTTTGCAATTTGCTGTTCCAGGGGCTACAACAGGCCGTGCATGTCTATTTTAAATATTCAGAATTCCTTTGGGAAGGGAACAGGTGAATCAGGTTCATTCACCCTGCATAAAATTCTGTACCGTATTTACATTTGAATCCAAATGAAATGTACATTGTTAGTAATACAATCAGGAAAACTGGGGGCAGTAAGTTTTCTTTCCAGTTTGGTATGCCTAGTGGCACTCACTCATCAGGGGTGTCTAGAAAAATACAATCTATATAATCTATTTATGTTAACAATACTGAACATTGCACATCATTCTATGCTGTTGATTCATGTTATGCATAGACAATGTAATCTAACTGTGCATTATCTTTACATTGTTGTTGTTTTCAAGGTTTGAGAGGGTTTTAGGGGTTTTAAAATTGTTCCAAGTCCACATTACTTACATTAAATTGAGCAAGGTACAGTAGAAAGTTGGCCCATCTCCATAGGTGCTAATGGCAAAATCACTTCAGAGACCTTGGCAGACTTGCTGAGACATGTGTGACGCCCAGACCACGATGACTCACAGCCCTTGGTTGCCCTGGGATACAATAACATCCCCACAAGCAATCGCTGGCCTCCTGCAGGTCTGAGGACTAGGGCAGGCTGGCTTTTGTTTCAACCTTCCCCCTACCAATCAGGCACATAATCTTCCAATTAATCATTCCATCAAAGATACGCTATTTATTCCCAATACACCACGAAAGAAGTACTCCGTCATCGAGCTACCTGTGAAAGTACAGCTCACTGACAGCTCCACGGTGCATGTAAGCAAACCCCACTCTTACCTCTGAGTATGTACTCTTCTTTAAATCTCCAATGAGGAATCTACTCCGAAAAGCCACCTCACCTCAATTCTGGAGAGAGCAGTCTGTAATCCTCCGTCCTCCAGGGCCTTGCTTCATTGTAACAACAGGTACCTGAAATGTTGTTCATTCTTCATTACTTTCCATTATAATGAACAGCTTTAATAACACATTTAAATGATAGGTAGATACGAAAAAAGGTTCTCCAAAAAGGTTCTCCAAAACATTGATACAGATTTCAAACACTGAGCTATTAGAGATTCAGTTTGACTGCAATTTCACCGGAATGCTTCAGAACCTGTGTGTAATTAATAAAAAGTGATGCAGGACTGAGCTTCTTTGAATGAATAGATATGGATATGCTATGGGTGATGAAATGTACAGTAAGTCAGCAAACAGCAAACAAATGGCAGCACTAGTAGTAGCAGGAGTGGCTAGCTTGGGACTGCATGTCTACGGTGGGTAGAACCATGCACCGTGGGTAGAAGACACTGCGTTGAATTGGAGAGTAGTTTTAACTGGAAACAGAAAGAGAACTCACAGTTAATAGGTGGATGCACTGGCCAGTTTAAAATTGGAACTTTGTGGTGTGCAGTGGAAGACGCTGTGTTGTCCTAGAAAAAAGCCGAAATGCAGAAAAAAAGAAAATAAGTGCTATTTGCTGAAGTTTATGTAATGGATAATAATGCATTCTGAGCTGTACCCCTGAAAGATAAGAAAAAGAACCATACATATGAGCTATATATGCAGCTGAAAGCATTGGACAGGGGAAAACCTGAGGGCCAACCCCAACCAGTTGGACACCAACCAAAACAGGGGATGGTAAATGTGAATGGGGTCACATTACTGTAACTGCCTAGGCCTGAGTGCTAGGGACAGCGTGAGGGTGAATGAGGAAGCCCAGATCCAGTGCAGACTGATGCCATGTTCTTGTGCATGCAGGGTGGTGTGAGTGTCAGTGACTAGGGGCTCCTGCAGTGAACAGAGAAAAGAAGGATAGGGAAAAGGGGAAGAGATGAAACAACAGATGTAGGCTGGGCCCTTAGGTGTGGTGGGTTGGACACTCAAGCTGAAATGAATTGAGAAAGGTGAAGGAAGGAGAATGAATTGGGTGAGAAGACAGAGAGAAGCAGAAGGGGAACAAAATTGTGCAGTTGCTTGGAATTTCTGGAATGCTTAGGACATCTGTGAAGTGCTAAGGCTGAAGAGGCGAGAAAGCAACTTTGGTCCTAGATGAACACAATGAAAGTAAGGTCCCAGTAATGCCAAATGTGAAACATGTCCATCTTTAATGAAGTGCAATGCAGATGCTAAAAAAGATATGTGCAGCAGAAGTGTTAAATTAGAATTTGACCTCCACACGAACTTCTGTTCAACAACATCATTTGACTTTCCTTAAGTAGTTTTTTTTGTAGAAGCATAGAAAGATGCACAATTGATGTTGGGTTGGGCAGAAATGTCTTGCTTATTGTATTTGTATTTATTGTATTCTGTTTTGTTAAAGAATAAAAACAATTCACGATAAGGATATTCAACTGTTAATCAGGTTTGTGAGGCTTAATCATTTTAAAATCTACAAACTCTGTTGACATGTTGAGATATAATTGGTCCCTAAATCTGTGAATTACAACTTGTGTAGCAAATGATTCAAGAACAGTTTATCCCACCATCTAGCATCACATCACCAAACATGTTTGAAGTTTGGACACTCAATGTTGTAGCCCCCACATATACTGAAGTCCAAACATTAATCAAAATAACTTCTGGTTTTGGTCTTATGGTCAATGCCAGTGACACCAAAACCAGATGAAACAGAAATGCTGAAAAAAATGATTGATTTCTAATGCAGCTCAGCTTCTTGTGTATGTACGATTTTTAAGTGATGAGCGTTTGTTGAGGTCCATTTATTTTGTAAGGCGATTTGGGGTAGAACCACTGGACACATCATTTTGAGGATTTTACATGAGTACACAGAGAACAACTGGATTGACTGGTCTCAATTTGCGAAGGTGTGCATAAACTGTTTTGCCACAATAACTTGCAAAGATAGTGGCATGAAGCATTGTGAAGCACTTGTTGCCAAACATATTGACGACTAATGAAACTAGGTTCCCTAAGCTGCAATAAAAACAGGCAACAGTATAAAACTTTGTCTTTGAAACATCAAATAGTTGACTTTCTCTGTAATGAAATGTGTGCTAATTTGAAAAGCCTTCTGCTCCACTCAGAAGTGCTCTGGCTTTCTCAAGGGGCAGTTATAAAATGAGTGTAGTGTATTTTTCTTAAAAAGCTGAGTGAACTTTTCTCATTAGAAAACTCTCAACTTGCTAGATGTTTTAAATTCTTGCATACACACCATAAGTATTACAGTTATTAAATGTTGTGAGATCACAAGGATTAATCTTACAATATTGAATGTCTGAGACAAAGTGAGGAATTTTGTGCAAAACATTTCACTGTAGAAGAGGAAAGTACACGAGACAGTCATTTAATTTTTTTCACTCTTTCACCATTAACTTCTAACCTCCAGTGTGACACTCGACTGCTTTCTGCCTTTTTCCCCCCATCTTTCAAACCTGAGGGATTACTTCAGTAATCCTGCTCATTTGATTTGGGTCAGAAATCTCTTTGCAAAAGCAAGTGCCACAAATCTTGACTTGTGGTCACAAGAGCAACCAACTGGACTGTCAAATAAAAGAAATTTGAAAATGAAACTCACATTGGTTTCCCTATCATAGGTCTGGATCTATGTGGGTACAGTGTACTTGCTTGTGAGTGGGAAAGCTCTTTGAAGCCTTTTACATGTTGCAGCAACATATTTGTGTGAGGCAGATTTTTCCAATTTGAAAGCAGTCAAAACAAAACACAGCATGTAGATATATATTGAGAATGACATATAATTAGCACTAACAGGAATGAAACCATGTATTGACAAGTTATCCAGGAACCACCAGGCCCATTCAGTCTCATTGAAGAGAATGAGTTTGGTTTTTATTATGCATTTTGCACTGGATTGCAATTAGCATTCATTTGTTACTGTACACATTGCATACGTTTGTTAATACAGCACTAGTACAGCATAGCAAGTTGCATTGGTTGGATAGAACCGTGACCAATGAGTGCAGTTTTTAGGTAAAGTACATGAAAAGTATTTTAAAGTAAAACTATTAAGAGAAAACATCCAAGACACTAAGAACTCAGAATATTTAATTCAAATGTCTATTTAACTGGTGGTGGATAGATTTGTTTAACTTGGTCTCAGAAATAGAAAAATTCCAGTTCATTGCTCATCCAGCATCTCTGGATTAATAAATCACATGTGCAGCTCATTTTAAATTCAGTGTATTCAACAACTTACAGTCTTAAAACGTCCCAAGTGTTTTATGCACTCAAATTCACATAAGACAAATTAATCTTCCTGTGCATGGATTCTTCTATTTGGTAGATTTAGTGTGATATTGATAGATAGATATATTCCAAAAAAGCATAAATCTTCCATGGTAAATTTTGTTCATCCTCAAACTGTTTTGTCTTTATTAACAGCTCAGATATACAATATAATTAATGTTGATCTGATCTGTTAAGTTCTGGAATGTTGTTGAATTAAGAATTCTAAGGTTGGATTGGTGAACTAATAAAATCAGTTTTTAATCAGGAAGTAAAAAAGAATTGGATAATCATTATAAATATAGTGTATTGACAAGAAAATCCTAGGAAAAAAATATTTCTGAAATATTTAAAGGGTTTAAATATTCTTCATATTACTGTATGTATACTGTAACTAGGATTAACAACACCCAAGGATTAAGCATATTGAAAGGTTGATTGAGTGTTTTAGTTACAGTAAATTTGTTTCAACCTGGCCGGCCTCCTTGCTATAGGACGAGGAGAGTAGGACCCGCATGCAGAGTGAGGAGTGACCGAGGGGCAGCTGCAAAGGTGGAAATGCGGTGGAGGAGGGATCCAAAAGACAGGCGAGGGAGAGAAGGGATTATGTGTAGTATTTATAATGATTTAGGTGTGCAAATGACGTCTGGAATGATTACAAATTACTGACAGCTGAGGTTTATTGAATGAGGCTGTTGTCACCCCCCCCTCCCCAAACTTTCAATATAAACTCCATATAAAGTAATTTTAAGAACACAGATTTTGAATCATTTTAAACATTGGAACGGATCAATATGTACCACTGTGAGCCCTCTGAAACCCAAAATTTAAATTTTAAATTTAAAATACTGTTATAAAAAAGTAGCTCTAGTTGAAAAAATGAGATTTTGCTGTGCAGTTCTTTACAAGATGCAGTCAGCTGTCATTGTGAAAAAATGATCATTTGTAACACAAGCATTTACTGTATGTGCATCCATTTTTCTTATAAAGCATTTATGTACGTACTTTCAAAGTTCATTCCTCTCTGCTTTGCTCTGTTATGTTTAACTGTTTATTCTTTCTTGTTTTTATAATCTGAATTGATTGTTGCATCATCCTGATATGTATTTAAATAAATTAAAAAATTTAAGTGTAAACTGCCTGTTAATGTAAAAAGGTATTGCTTGCTTGCATCCATCATTAGAATTTAATTCCTTTAATAGTCTAGTCCCAAGCAACCAGAAGATGAAAAAAGCTGAAGGAGCACTCCTTGCAGAAAGTACACTCCCATCTCATTCTATCTATTTAGAGTGGCAGTTTTTCTCTGTATTGTACCCATTGATTTTGCCAGTTTACTCCAGTTCATTGCCACTACCACTTCACCAGTCTATAGGAGATGAGGACTGCATACAAGCTTCCACTGAGTCATGCATTGCAACACCACATGTTTTTATCCCTTTTATCCTAGATACCCGGAATACTGACTCAGCCCTTATTGAACCAGACTCAAAGGCACAGTTTGATAAAATCTTTCATTCAGCTCCAACCTCACAAATTTGCAAGCCTATCAAAAAGCTCCTGACCCTACTCAACACTAATAAACTAAAATCAGGCTTTAAACCTGTAAGATCTAGGCTATAGGGCCCATTTTCATTCTAAGTCACCTCATTCTAAGTTTATGAAATGATGTGCCAAGGGGACCCCCGAATATTTGTACGTATGATCACCAACTACCAAATAAATGTGAATGATAATTTCATTTAATTGATAATAACAATTGCTAATTGATAGGAGGACTTCATCATAACAGTTCTTAAAAGATGCCAGACTTGTACCTTTAACAACCTAATAGCAGACTGCTCAAGTAGCATCAAAATTTCACTAGAAGTTCACAAAATTCTTACAGTAGGTGATATTTGGCCACTCAGCCAATCCCAGTTCATGGATTTCTCCATGAGGGGAACAAGTCACCAACTGGCTGCAATTCCTATTAGTAGATGTTTTTAAAGTATTTCACCATTATTGTGTATAAACCTGTGAGCTAAGTCTGCTGAAGTTATGCACAGCTGTTATAGCACCAGTAATCTTTACTCTTGTAAGACCGCTTACTTTAGCTTTCTTTCCAATAGCACAGCACTATGGGGGTCAGGTACAGTATGCAGTCTACTTTGCAGTCCTCAGAAAGTATGAGGCATACCTTGTGCTGGATAATTCTCACTGGATAAAATAGGCACAACTGTGGAGTAGACCATTCTATAATATGTTGGTAGGGTTGTGCATAAACCAAGCCATATGCAATTAAATTGTTATAACATGTCTGTTCTTTAGCATGCCATATTCACTGACCATAACTATGAAAAGTGAACTTTTTCTGTTACAGAGAAGCATTAACAAATGTTTCAAAGCAGCCACAGAGTTTTTAGGAGATACTGAAAGCAATTAGCAGCACACAGAGATTGTAGCTTGATTCACAGTTTCTTTACCAAACATCATGAAATTGATTTACATTCTTTCAGAAAAGACTCAAAACCATGTGTATCAAGCCATATGCAGCCAAAACGGGAAAAGGACTCTGTGGTTTAATTGTATTTTTAATGTTAAGAAACAGCTTGTCGACTTTTATTTAACTTCTACAGTACAGCAAGTTAGCTTTAGTTCCATTTTGGTAACAGCATGGGCACACAACTTCATCATGTTCTGAGACCTGACCCTGCTGATTAATTATAATTATAGAGTAGATCTCGAAGCAACACTGCCATTTTGATTACAAGATGAGTAACGACTGCAGTATCAGATTTGTAATTATTTTTCTCTGTTTAACAACCCCTAAATAATTAATCTCCTAATGTATTTTGGAAAGTCCAAGTTTAAGCATCTACTGTAATACTTCATCAGCTGTCTGTTGATATGCTGAGAAAAAAAAAAGAAAACAAGGAACCATGTATTTTTAATTGCTCTCCCTAAAGGCCTTACAAAGACAAAATAACATTTATTTTCACAGTTCATGCTCCATGTAACATATTAAAAAAGTTATTTTTAGTGTCACGGACGTCCAAAGGGACTAACCGTGGGGAGCAGGAGAGTGGAAAAAGACCCATATGCGTAGCGGCGAGACGGGAAAAAGGCCCGGGCTCATTAGTGCAAAGAGTTCAGGAATGCCGTATAGAAACCTATGCCCTGAGGGAGCGGACGTGGGGCCCCCTGGTGCTAGGCGGGTCTCAGGACATCCGAACGTCAATGCTGAGCCAGGACAGAGTGCAAGACCCAGAAATATATAGCCCAAGGGAAAGAGAGGGACAGGAAGGACAGCAGACCGGAAACTAGGGACAGGACAGAGAAGGAGCGCCCTCTGGCTGCAGAGGGCGTGACATTTAGTCTATGTAATTCTTACTCGCATATTAAATGATGTACTGTATCCTCAGTGTTAGCAGTCCACTACTTATAACTGTGTAGCTCAGTTATAGTTACTCATGAATTTGAGATCTTGTTGTAAAATGTATGATTATTTTATATATATATTGTTTATATATATAATCATATATATGATTGTTTATATATTATTACATATTTTATATATATATACAATATATCGGTTTGCAATGAATTGTTAAACAATAAAAGACTCAAGATATTTGGAAATATTTTTCTGTAGTGATCTGAATTCAGCAAATTCTCTGAAAAGTATTTTTTTCAATATTGTGTCATTAAAGCCTTAAGGGTAGTTGGAATAATTAGCTCCATGCCAAACAAAAATATTTTATTTATCTAGTTTAACATGATTTCAGAATGGGAAGACAGTGACACAATGCACTCTGAACTGCTATTGTGTCATGAACATTTATTTTCTTTTATCTCCTAGATGTACAAATTAAATAAATACATTTTTAACTCACTTCATCTTTTAGTGAAATTTAATTTATAATAATATTTTCTCTAGAAGATATTTCATTTGCAAAGTTGTCTGGTGCATGACAGGAGCTTATGAGATTTAGAAATGTATGAAATGTATGAAATGTGTGATTTATTTTTTAAAACACAAGAAACATAAAATTTTCAATAAAAATACTATAAAACTGGTTCCACTGTATAAAGATGATAAAAATCATGTGTTGCAGTATTCAATTTATGTGTTTATGTGTTGTAGTATATTAACCAGATGGTAGGCACAGGGATTAGCATTGCTGACTCATACTGTAGCACTGGGGCCCTGGGTTCAATTCCAGACTAGGGGTACTATCTGTGTGGAATTTGTATGTTCTCCTTGTGGTCACATGGATTTCCTTTTGGTACTCCAGTTTCCCCCCACAGTCTAAAAATATACAGCTAGAGTATTCGGCTTCTGGGAAAATTGTTCCTGGTGTGTATGTCTGTCTGTGGCGTGCATGGGATTAATGGACTGGTGTCCTGTCCAGGGTGTACCCTGCTTTATGCCCATTGTCTTCTGCGAGGCACCAGCTTCTCTGTGACCCTGAATTGGATGAAGTTAGAAAATGGACAGATACTGACCAGATAAAACCTCATGGTCAGCATTCATTAATAGTAATCTAACTTATTTGCAGCATTTACATCAGATTGATGGGATATTTGATTTTATCTACAATACTTTTAAAATAATGAACACCACAATGTTTAGTACTAATATTTCCCCCAAATATTTGTAGTAATTAATTTTGTCAATGTAATTATTAAATCATTAAATTATTATGAGGCATTGCTATGTGTGCAAAACCTGTATACTTCAAACATCATAGCTTCTGCAAATTCCCATTTTCCATAAAGGAGGATTCTGTATTACATAAAAAGTTTCCAAAGTTAACATCAAATTAAAACCAACAATTATCAATGGATTAGAGATTGTTAATCTTTTCGCATTTGCAACAGATAGATTTTGCTGATTTATTATTTACAGTAGTTAATGCATCTGACAAAATAGCACACATCAGTGTCAGTATATGTTTTTTAAAGACTACTTGAAGAAAACAATTCATCTTGTGCCAGTCTAACCAGTCTAAATAAAAGCCTTGGATGATAAAGGCCATTTATCTTCAGGAGATATTGCCCTCAACCCTGCATCTGATTTTCAGATTGATGGTTAGACAGATGATGTCAAATTAAATAAACATAGCTGGAACACAAATACAAACAAGGTCAAGGATTTAATTCCATATGTTTATTTTTGTTTTGTAAAACCTGTATTTAACTTTACAGGAAATCTGAGAGGTACAAAATATTCCCTGCGTTTCTAAGCCATAAACCAGATGCACTCATATTTGTCTATATGTGGTTATTCTTAGAATATAAAGATTCTATCATAACCGGTTTGCATAACGACTCCATAGAAAAATAGTATTGTGGCTTTTGAAGTACTGTATGCTCTTTTTATAGAATATTGAAGTATCAAATTTCTCTGAAACAAAGGGTAGATGGAATTGGAGTGGGATTCAAATAGCATTAAATTAAACATCCTAAATGACAAAACAGAAAAAAATACATTGCATGAGAATCGTCATTAATACTTAAGAAACACTCCTGACATGGTAACCCTCCTTTGCCTTTATAACTGTCTAATGTTACTCACATATTCTTAATAGATGAGCTATAGTGATTTACAATGTTAGGATTCCATCTTGGGGTTTTGTTGAGATGATGAGCATTTTTAAATTACCTGTCCTTTTTTACCTCTAGGCAAAATTTCAATTATAGAACATATCCATATATTATATATAAAATGATAAATGTGCTGCCATATGTTACAAGGCTATAATGAATTGTAGATGTGTGGGGGACTGTGAAGACACTAGAACCTTGGAGTTAGTATCATACTGCAGTTCTAATACTATATAAGGAATTATAGGTTTGGAATTTAGCATTACTGATAAGTGCCGACAAGCAGATACTTTCCTAACCTGAAACTTCAAAATGTAAACGGCAGTTATCTAGTTATATATAACATTTTTTAAATTTGTTTTGCATCCAACCAGGACTTCTTCTCCCAGCTACATAACATGTTCTTTCCATTGCTCATGATAGTAGTACAATCTACAAAATAAAATCAAACATTTTTAATTCAGCAGTTTTGTAGTGGATACACAATAGAAATTGTGGGAAAAGAGAAAAAATAGCTGCAAAACAACCACCAGATATGACACCTTAAATTACAGATCAGTGTTCACACATACCCCAACTTGCTCGCCATGAGACACACAGATAGAGAGAGAAGCTTGGGGTCAGCCATTTATATGGCACCCCTGGAGCAGTTGTGGTTAAGGACCTTGTTCAGGGGCCCAACGGAGTAGGAATCCTCTGCCAGCTGTGGGATACAAACCAGCAACCTTCCAGCTGCAGGCGTAGATCCTTATCCACAGAGCCTCCGCACCGCCTGGTGAACAGAGCACATACTGATGACTTCTGGGTCAAATATTCTGTCTCTACAGTACAGGTATTTTTATGATGAAACTGGGCACTGCTTATTATGTAAATAGTTTTTACATTTGCATTTCCTGGTTGAAAGTCAAACAAGGTCTTCAGAACATTTGAAAACAACCTAACAAAACTATATCACATAACTTTCAGTACTCATGTTTATTTTTCAGTAAAATCATGAGACCATATTGAACTGTTAGTTTAAAAGTTCACGATCACACTGGAGTACTCAAGAGCATATTAAATGTTTCTACAGAGATATTATTGAGTGGGGTTTGTTTTATAAAGTGTTTGACTGGGCATAAGGTGAAGTGTCTTTGATGAATGATATAAACCCATTTCTTGTGCCTCCACACTATGGGAGTGGCTGGACAGCATTGCTTCCTGGTTACGTTTTCAGCTATAAGCCCTCATGACAGAACATAAAGTAATTTATTAAAACTATATTATTCAAAGCCTAAAAGACATAAATGATTTTAGACATCTACCTGTTTTAGAGGAAGAAGAAAAAAAAAAACAATCCCCTTATGGAAAACACCTTTGAACTGTTGTGGTTTGATCAGACCCTAGTGAATCTGAGCAAAGTAAAAGAAACTATATTAGGTTTCATGAAGGTATAATGTAAAAGTTCTGGAATGTTTCAAATTAAACATATGGTCTGGACCTACAAGAAGACTAAATAAATATGTCTAAAGGAAAGACTTTTTTTGCATCACACTTCTATTATATGTGTCACCCCTCAATCATACCTCAATTTGTTATTCTGAACATTTCACTACCACTTTCCCTTAGTAACCAGAGGGAGCTGATGTCAGGCATGTTATTCTTTGAGTCATCAAGTCACCTGCCACTATATTCTGTATAGAGAAATGCATTCGGTGTGTGGGCATACAGTAGGAGGCAAATGCATGATATTTTAAGTTAGCTGGAGGATGAACAGAGATCATTCTAATTATAACTTAACTTTTAACTTAATGTAAAATCATTGCGATTCAGAAACACCTGGACACAGTCTATGTGATGTTGGATATGAACCAGCACGGTCTAGGGTGCAGTTGTAATCTCAAAACCATAAACTCCAAACAAAGATTTATATTGCTTCCACATGAAGACTGTACAAAACAGCACAAAATAATTATATAAAATATATTAGTTCAGGTTGATAGCTGCGTCAGCATACGGAGGCTGCAAAGGAACAAGTAATAGGTTTATTCCATGCTGAAAAGAGAGGAAAGAAAACACAACATTTGTGTGAAACGTTTTCTTTCTTCTCTTTTCAGCATGGAATAAACCTATTACTTGTTCCTTTGCAGCCTCCGTATGCTGACACAGCTATCAACCTGAACTAATATATTTTATAATAAACTAAAATAAAATTATGTTTTATAATTACTATTTATACACGATTACTAAAAATTCTGTATACTGTATTCAATGAAATAACAAAAAAGTATTTTAGTGTTATTGTACAGTACTGTATGTTTAGCTCAGGAAAGCACTAATGGATTAATACACATTTAATTTTTATTATTAAAATAAGATTTACTGTATGTTAGGCACATGACATGTTAAAGATTCACTGTGCTGGCTGGCAATTTTACAGAGTAGGTCAGTCCTACATCAGATTATTTGAAAAAGTAAAAAGGTGTAGGATATTACCTTTCAAGGTGCAGGGGCATTTTCTTTGCAGCAAGCTGCAAAAAACCCCAAGCATACTGAGTGGCGGCATCTGTACTGTAATTTTGTGAAGTGACCAAACTTAATTGCTACACTGAAAAAATATATATTGGCAGGCATTAAAAACAAAACTTCATTGGTTCCAGTACTTTACAGTATTTATTGTGTTTTAACATTGTGTTTTTTTAGAAAAGTCTTCATCATATTTCCCAATTTTAATAATAAAAGAAGATCAGATTTGTTTTTCTTACTGCCATAGCATCTACAATTATATAACTGTGGCTTTGCCTTTAATTTTCACAATTTTCTTTGGACATAAAGTACGTTTATTATATGTGAGCATAACTTCATGTCCAGAATGTTATCACACTGTTCCTATAATTATGCAAACTTTGTGACCACTTGTTATAAAAGGGCGAAACTGTGACAAAATCTGCTCATGTAACCAAATCCTAGTTACTCTGACCTTGTTTGTATTTATTTTAATGAATAATCAGAATATATAGGATATATTCTGTGTATTGTAACATTCTCGAAAACGCCCAGTAGAAAAGCTAGGGCTTTGGTAGTAATCCAAACACATTGTTATATTTCTAAGACCACTCCTCTTATGAAGTCAGTATTCCCTGAAATTGCTGGAGGAAAGAAAACAGATTTTACGAGGTCTGCATGTGAGGCAAACTCACAATTCTTATTTTATAAAATTACCATTGCTATATAATAAACATCTAAGTTGTAGATGCTCCCTGTTTTTTTCATTTACTTAGTACAAATAAAAACATATTAAGACAAATTAAACAAAAGAAAGAGAAGAAAAAACACTAACATTTTAATTCACATAGTACACTTTCTAATATACCCTTATTACCTACAATCAGCTTACATTGTAAAACTGTGAAGGGTATGAAGGGTATCCCTATTTTTAATTTGGATGTAATGCTTGTAAAGTAATAAAATTACCACAAGAAGCTGAAAGTCCGTTTTTAACTGACAATTGCTCATTTAGAGAAATCTGTAAATTGTTTAAATTCATCATTTTGAGGAATTGTCTTAATCACATATACTGTATTTTATCACTCTGGTAAAAAAAAAAATCAAGTAAACAAAGAAAATGGAAATTACTATATGTTTAGGTCATTTAAGACCAAAATTAAAGCAGCACTTCCCTACTCAGGGGATTGTGGGAGTCTGATTGCAGGAACCTGCTTACAGTGATTGTGAAGATGACTTTGCGTAAGAAATAACAGTGACAGTAATAAAACTATTATTGCAGTGTTTCTGAAACATTAAGATATGTCAAAGTTGTCACAGTGAAATAGTGTAAATTCTGCACATTCTTCCTGGACGATTTGTTCAGGTGCTCTCAAATTGCATGGGAATTATGGACTTATGGACAGTAGTTTTCAAATTTTCCCTAAGATTCTCAATAAGATTCAAGATAGGAGCTTGTGCAATTCAAGAACATTAACTTTCTTGTTCTAACGTCAATTGATCTCCATTGTATCATTGGGCTTGTGTTTTGTATCATTGTACGAAACCTTTGGTGACTTTGTGAAGCAGGTTTTCCTCTACAATTTTTCAGTACTTTGCTCCATTTATGTAACCAACAACTTACCAGGTGTTCCTGATGAAGAGAAGCAGAGTTATAAAATATTGCCGCAACCACAATGCTTTACAGAAGAGATGGCGTTGACTGAGTGATGACGCAATATGTTGGGTTTGCATTAAATGCACCTCTTTGCGCTTAGACAAAAAGTTCCTTTTCATGTTTTTTTTAAAGAAATACATAAAATAAAATGGAATGATAGCTATGTTGGTCATTATATGAGCATCATTTTACTTTGATTTACTGTCAGTGAACATGAATTAAATGAAGTTAAAGAGAAAAGGCACATAGCAGAAGTAGTTAAGAGGTTAAGGAAATTGTCAACACTTCATTTTATCACAGCAATGTTGAGAAAAGCCTAATTATCACTGTCTCTTTTGTTAATTTCATTTAGAATTCTAGTCACTAAACAAATATGACTTGGAAGTTTGACTTACAAACTTCTTTTGACTTCTTGAGCTAGACTGTATCTTCTTGAGGCTTCTTTTTTGTGTTCTTTGAGACATTGAGATGTAGTGATACAGCACGTAACCTTCTAAAAATATCTGTAATATTTTTTACTTATACATTTTTTATGAAGGGGTGTATATTTTTCTAAGGAGGTTAGTGAATAGAAATTGGATGCTTTTCTCAAAACGTCTCAAAAATCCTTTTGTTAGGGGTTATTTTTTCTTGGGTTTTCCTCACATTTTTAGAATACCACATTTGTAAGCAGGAATACATAAAAGATAACTACATGGTTTCCCTTTAGTCCATCAGCAGCCTACTAAACCTAAATACAGTATCTGTCAACTTCTAAAGCAAACAGCATCAGTGTACATAGTTCGGCTAATGTTCCTTTAGCCTCACTGGGCCCTTAAACAATGGATCTTGCTGTGGTACAGTGGGGCAAACCAAGTTCATTAGATCCCCCCTCTTCATCCCATGTGAACTTGAATTCCAAAGCATTCTTTCTTCAGGCTTCTTAGCCAAGAACAGCAAACAAGCCAAGTAAAAATTAAACCACTACACTTGTCTTACTTTTTTTTGTGATGCTGAATGCTTTACCAGTTGAATCAACTGGGGCGTTCCTTATGCACAGTATTATAAATATGACAGTATCTAAGTTAGAGAATGTCTGTTTTCCTTATCCTCATTTAAATGAAGCAGCATTGTCAAGATGGTAGGAACACTTGTGCAGCTGTTTGTTTCTTTGCCATTTCGACCATCTTGTAGAAACAAAGACAAAAAAATAATTTAGTTAAAATGTATGTTTTTGTTCCCCTTAGTTTATATTGTAGTATGTATCTGTTGATTAAAAGAGTATATCTGAAATGAAGATTTAAGATACTTTGATTTGTGACCCCAAGTTTGGTGTTGCATATGGTTTAAAAAAAGCTGTAAAGATTTTTAATAATAATTATAGTGTGTTTTCAGCATCCATAGACATGGAAGTTATTCAGATTTAATGCTGATTAAAAGTTTACCTGTTTTTTATAAAGAGTGATTACAGTACTCACCTCAGTTTATTTATTTTTGTAGAACTTCCATAATGATCCAAGTCTTTTGTACAGAGTCCACATGTCACATCAAGTACAAATGTAGGAAAGGGGCTCTGTCATTATCACATTGTTGTCAAATTTCTGACTGCTGAAAGTCTTTAATGGTGACATTATTTGGAAATTCTCACTAGATAAAGAGATACAAAACCTAATAAAAATCTCAGTTTAGTACTAAGCAATGGAACATAGTGTTAATAATTTTGATAAAAACACATACAGAGTATCCATTACGGAACACTAATGATCTTTTAGGGAAGTGTGAAATAAAATATATTGTACCTCTGTTCAGTATTTAAAGAACTATTAATTGTCTAAATTATTAGACTCAATTGGAGAAAAGTATAAATGGAAGTACATTTGTAATGTTAAGAGTGATATGATACGCATTCTTTTTATATACAGATGAATGTCCACTAATAAAACACCTAGAAATAAGTTTTGAGTGTATCCAGGCTTGAGATAAGAGGGCAGAAAGGCAGCAGCTATCAATTATGTGCAGAATGTCTGTCTGGAAACCACTTCTGCCAAGCACCTGATTCTTGTTTAATGGTGGAAGTAGATGCATATGCTTTGAGAGTGTAATCCCTTTATGAGTAACACTCACTTTTGATATATAGAAAGAAGACAGATGCCAGTGAAGAAGACCTATTAACAACTGTGCGGTATTTGGGAGTGCATTCTTTTAAACTTACATTATGCTCTGTTGTCACAGTACGACCAACAATTAAAATTCTTTATTTGCAGAAAACATTTTATTTCCATTGATATGCTGCTAGTTGCCCCAAAATAAAAGAAGTTCTATTTCCAGTTTTACAACAGTGGTAAAAAGAAAGTTTCCAATCTTGTGTATTTGAATATACAATTATTCTATGATAGAATTTAGTGATATAATAATAGTACTGAACTATCTATTATAAGTCACTAGAAGGCAAAAACTCCAAATGCATAAGAAAAATAACAATAAACTATATGAACTGCTAATGATACAATTTAAAATGCATTAATGTGTCTAATAAATTTACTGTTAATTATATTAATTGTTGTTTCAAGGTATACAATTAAGAAGTAATAAAAAATAAACTTGAATGCTGCATTGTATACAGTATACAGCATGTTTATAATGTTCTGAAGAAAAGCAATTATCAGGCTCAGACTGAGATCTTTATTTTCTGTGTGATGCAGATTCCTGAAGGATGATGGGGTGGAAATTTCTACTCTTACTAAGATCAGAAAATAATATAATCAATGCAATGTTATGCATGTGCAGTATGTATAACCTACAGTACATTACAGTAAGTAAATAACCAAATGTTTAAACATTTCAAATTCCTGATTAAAAAGAGATTTTGTGAAATACCTAGCTCTTCCTGTAAAATGTGTAGGAACATATGCATGTTTGTGTGCTTATATTGGCATATCAAGTTTTACCAAGGGTTCTGGGTGAATCCACCTTTTTCAGCAAACATCTAGAAATATTGCCACTTCAAATTGTATTCAGAATTAAGTGAACTTGATGAAACTAGATTTCCTACATTTCCCCTTGAAATATATACAAAGAACCTCCACAGTGATTTATAATTTCACTAATATGTGATACTCACATATTATTGAATATGTTTTTATACGAAAGGCTGGATTTTGAATTTACACAACCTTTTTTGTCTGAAGCTTTAAATCCAGTCTCCAAAAAAGGAAATCAATTTTATTCAGTTTATTTAATTTCTCATTCACTATTCACACAACACGGGTGGGCGGAGCGGTGGCTCTGTGGCCAAGGATCTGCACCTGTGACTGGAAGGTTGCCGGTTCAAATCCAGCGGCTGGCAGAGGAATCCTACTCTGTTGGGCCCCTGAGCAAGGCCCTTAACCCTAACTGCTCCAGGGGTGCTGTACAATGGCAGACCCTGTGCTTTGACCCCAAGCTTCTCTCCCTGTCTGTGTCTCCATGGAGAAAAGCTGGGGTATGCAAAAAGACAAATTTCTAATGCAAGAAATTGTATAGGGCTAATAAAGAAACATTATTATTATTGGTGGACCATGTTGTCTGTATGTGTTTTCACAGGGATTTTGTAATTTAAATAAATAGTGATGGTGCTCTTGGCATTATACTGAAATGGAAGTACTTTAAAAAGGGTGTCATCAATTTCACAGAGAGCTTTGATTGCATAAAGATGCAGGAACGGAGGTATTGCAACGGAGAAGGCCACAATTATGTCAGAAATGGAACAAGACACAGGTGCACTCTGATCCTATAGGCCATATAAATTGTACCCAGAGATAACAGAGTGTAGAAAGTACACTGATTACTGAAGCCAAGCTGCTGCACAAACTATATCTGAATGTATTAGGGGTAAATAAAAACAATACAATTGTGTATGTGTTTTTGGATATGTGAAAATTATTTGTTTTTCCACTATACTGGTTACGAGTCTTTTTTGTTTTTTTATCGGGGCAGACCAGCTCCCCTGACATAGAAGTTATTTTTGAAGACTATACCCACCAGAAGGAAGTGAATTGTGTTTTATTTTTTTCAATTATTAATCTCTGTGTCTTCTTGTCTCAAGTCCCGCCAACTTATTGGTCTGACAGATGAACGCACCTGCCGTAGCATCACGATATACAGTATGTACCCGGTTTGTCTATTTATAGGTGTTTTCAAAACACAATTATTCTAGAATTAACAAACACAGTATGAACAGCAAATGGATATTCAATTCCAACACAGCAATGATGATAAACTAGTGTTTATGTTAAAATAAAATTAATTAATAAATATATGTGTCACTGAATGTTTCCCCCTAAACACAGAAACTACTTTTGCTTGTGATTACACCACCTAGCAATCATAAAGGGTCCTAGGACTCTTATTCCCTTGCCACAGGTTCTATTCATTTCCCAGAATCACCAGCGAACACACAGACCAGTGAAGATAGTTATCATTTATAATATCCCATTTTATTATGGTATTTTGATCTACTCTTCACAGAAATGTAACCCCATAACACAGATAATCTTGCTCACACAATACACAGAACACAGGGCATGACTTACTCATAGAGCTGTCCAAGATTCCCAGTTACTAATACCAAATGGACAGTCTGCCATTGCTATGTTTTTAGGAACCAGTTCTGGTTGGTAATCTGGGATGCCTGCTTATGCCACAGTGAAGAAACAGTGGTTATAGGCATCCACCACATTCCCAGTCATCCTGAACAAAGTGTTCCTGATGTTCCCCCCTCTATCCTACTTGTCTCGAAGTCCAGTTTTGGGTAAGGGGTAGGAGGGGCGGGGGGAGACACTGCTGAGTCTTCTGCCTCTACTCTCAGTCCCTGGTGTCTGAATTGAGTCTTCTCCTGGGTCTAACTACTGCAGTCTCTCTCACAATCCTTCCTCCTCCCTTCCTTAGCCTCTCTAAACAACAGGGCTCATGACTCATCCTTAGTGTCCCAGTTATGTCTTGGTTGCTGGCAGAGCTAACTGCTCATGGCTCATTGATCAACTGGCTGTAGTCAGATGGCCAAGTACTGTATAATGATGTGTATTCGTACCCTGTTTCAGAGACCCCTCCTGGTCAGTGGAAATCTTAACCTGAGGCCTGTAATACAAATGCACCAGAGATATTGACCATTCAATAGTTACTTAAGACCAATCAGCCCCAGACACCTTTCCTCCAACACCAATTTTCTTTTACTCTGTGACACATAAACAAATCAGAACTAATTTTCAGAAAAAATCTCTATCCTTAGCCAAGCAGGTCTGCGGCTTCCTGGCATCCAAAATATTTAGTCCCACTTTGAGACTTTAACATTGCACAATACAGCTTCACTCTGAGACTCTAAAAAATGTCTCTCTACAAGACTATCTTCTGCCTCTGGTGACCTGTCCTGTGTCTCTCAGTGTCAATTCAAATTGACCCTGGAAACCTCTGCTTCAGAATTTTCAAACTGTCACCGGACATATTGTCTTCCAGCATTTGAGAGCGGCAGTTCATTCCCAACAGTATTATGAGTAATGTAATTCAGGCACGGCCCTCCATCTTGTCTGAATATACTGTACTGCCCTCTTACAAATACAGAGCCTGCAGAATTCCAAAATGAAACATAAATGGCTGGATACTGTATGTGGGTGAGTTTGAAGAGACTGTCTGATCTTTGTTAGTCAACTGATTCAATGCATACTGTAAGTCACTGCTGTGATCCCATATTGAAAGAAAACAATTGTAACTACTAATTGGTTGGTATAAAACTAATTTTGCAGTAGCTTGTTTACCACTGAGGTGGTTACTGTCCAACTTTGAGCTGTCCTTGAAGGATAGGGTAAACAACAAACATTGTTGAATATCAATGTAACAGCACTGTGCCATCCAATAATTCTTAGTAGAAGTGATAGTAGTCTATCAATAGCAGAGCAATAATGTGAGTAGAGAGTACAATCTCCTCAGATCTACCACTCTCTCATGTAGAGCCCCATATACATTAGAACCTGATGTTAGTGTGCCAGGCAGTTTGATAGGAGTTCAGTAAAATATCACAAGGGTTTGTTTTAATACTAGGGATGTATTATATAAGCCAGGATTAAACTGCACATCTGTTGCATACAGCTGTTAGCAACCTGGGCCAAATATTATATTTAGTATTTAAAATTAAAGTGTATTACTTAAGCAGGTAGAATAAAGCATTTCTGCTTCTTTCATCTTCATTAACCTCACATTGCATGCTTTCTTGGAATCAAGCCAGCAATGAATATTAGTATAATATCGTCTAATTTGAAATTTCTGTTAAAAAGCTATTACTATTTCCAACAAATCTAACAAAAATATTACTATTTTCACATACTGTATTTCCATGATTACCATTTTGGTTTTTTGGTGTGTCATCAACATTTGTTGAAGTATTTTCTTTTGTGTTAGAAATATGGCAAGATTAAATTTGATTATCCATTCATCCATTTTCTAACAACTTTATCCAATACATTGGGAGGGGTAGGGGAGCAGAGCTCATCCCAGCAAGAACGGCTCACAAAGCAGAATCCACATTGGACAGGACTCCTGGATGCCAATCTATTGCAGGGCACACACAGACACAAACATACACTCTCAACAGGCCCAATTTTTCAGAAGCCAAAGGACCCCACAGAAACACAGGGAGAATGTGCAAACTCCACACAGACAGCACCCCAGGAACTGAAGGAATTATTCAGGACATAGTATCCTCAATGTCTGATTAACCTGTCAACAACAGGGAAGTTGATTTATGAAAGGAAACATATGCATCAGGATTTTTCATCATTAATGAGTTAAAGTATGCGGAAATGTATGAAAAAGTGTACCATACTTTAAAAGCATTGCTATCAAAATACATTTTTTGTATGAATTCACTATTTTCAAATATATGTAAAGCTCAAGAAAGGTTTTCATCACCTGGTAGTTTCTCAAAGCCTCGGGAAAGTTCTGGGGCGGTGGTGTTAAAATGTTGCATTCTTTGTTCTTGTTCTGATTTGGGAGAGAACTTTCTAAAGTAAAAGATTATCAACCTTAACTGCTTCAGCAACAGCTAAAATACTAATTATACATCTTAGTTTCAACTGTGGTTATCAAGAAGTTCAAGGTTATGGTTCGTACCCCACCAAGACAGGAAGTATGAAATCTTTACCCAAATATGTGGACAAAGAATTGGTTTAAGAGGATAACTCATAGAGAACAAGAGGTAATCTTTGAAAAACTCTGGCATCATAACAATACAATCTCTTTTAATCTTAGACTCCAGGACTACTATTTGACCTAATGAATCTGATGTCTGCATTTCACATTACTCCATGGCAATTTAAAACATAAATGTATGAAATTCAAACTAATTGAGTCCCAAGTCAAATAGAACCACATAATGAGGTTTGATGAGTTTTTGCACAGAGGTATGATAAGTCCAAAAAGGTAAGGTAAGTGCAAAAGGGTAATGTAGTGAAAAAATACCATCTCAGATGTCCATGCAATCACTGATATATGCCTCACAATCTAGAGAGGCTGAATAGTTTCTACATAAGAGTGGTAAATCTCTTAAAGAAGATTGAGGTTCACCTTGTGAGAAGATTGTGATTCTCCTTGTGAGGAGCTTAGAAAGCTTTTCAAAATCTACAGAAAGCACTTCCGTAAGGCTATTAAAACCAAAAGTGAATTCAGAAATTGCTGGTGGTCAGCAATAAATCTAAATATCATGCATTTAGAGATACTGTGTATGCATATATTCATAATAAACAAATGTTCCATTTACTGTATTTAAACTCATACAAGTGAGATAGGCTCTCATTTATTTGTATCAGAAAATATTGAAAATGCACTTACAGTAGACTCCTCCTAAATCATATTTAATGAAAAATGTTGAGGATTTACACATTTACATATTGCTTTTAATAAGATCATTTTAAATATTAACTTCAAATAATAGCATAATAAACCACATCATATAACTAATGATTTTTAAACAATAGATCATGTTTAATCTGTTACAATAACAACTATGTGTTAAAGTTCAATAGATACATGTTTTGTGAACAAAAAACTGAAGGTTTTAAGAAAGATTTTGAAAAGTTTTCTTTTTTTATTATTTTTATTCTATATGTATTCTATTTTTTCAAAATTGGATTATTTTTGGATTATTATTTTAGAAAACAAGAATTCTATGAACAATATGTAATGTGAGTGACTGAGGTTGACATTGTGATGTACAAAGAAAGAACTTTTAATGCTCTTTGTACTGAAAGGGCAAATCCTAAATTGAACTGGTAATTTGAAAATAAAAAAGGAGTGCAGGACAGTCTCCTTAACTGCAGGTCAGTCCTGGTGTGAACACATACAGTTCACTGCGTTTCCTTCAATCCCCCTTTGTTTCCTAGGCAACTGCACAGTTTCCCATCCCAGCCTCTCCCAAAGCTATTACAACCCTACCCCCAGGATATCTCCCTGTTAAATGTCGGGCAAGTAAACATTGATCACTACAATACATCAGACAGAAAAAATCAGACAGATACCTTTAAGTTATGTCTTAATGGAAAAATAACATGAATCCATATTTCATTATCATCGTCATTTTCTAATCCCTTACTTTTGGTAAGGATAACGGTGTTAATATATGCTGGGAAGACTAGACCAGTGTTCCGCAGCAATGGTCTCTAGCATTCCCAGGCCAGTCAAGAGATATAATCCCTCCAGTGTGTCCTCGGTCTGCCCTGGGGTCTGTTCTCAGTGGTCCGAGCCAGGTATACCTCCAGCAGGATGCACCTCGGGGGCATCCTCATCAGATACCCGAGCCACCTCAACTGGTTCCTCTCAGTCCAGACGAGCAGTCACTGACTGTACTCCAAGGCCCTCCTGGACCACTGAGCACCTCACCCTGTCACGGAGAGTAAGCCCAGTGGCCCTATAAAGAAACCTCATTTCCCCTACTTATACTCATGATCTCATTATTTCAGTCACTACCCAAAGCTCATGACCACAGATGAGAATAGTACATACAAAGAAGAGAGGTTTGTCTGAAAACTTAACTTCTGCTTCACCACTACATTTCGGAGGAGATTCCAAATTACTGCAGCTGCTACATCAATCTGCTGGTCAATCTCACAATACCCTCTGTCCTCATTTATGAACAAGGCCCCGAGGTACTTAAACTCCTCCACTTTGGGCAGCTGTGCCTCCCTCACCTGGTCATAATTCCTTTTCGTGTAATACAACATTACTGATATTATTATTTTATATTAATATTGACGCACACAAGCAAATAATTTTCATCTGGAATACATTAACCATTGCATAACGCTTGATGAATATCTTAACAAAGATATTAAGACCAAATGTGTCCATATGTGTTATTATTTTCTCAGAGTCAGGCACAGGCATAAAACCCTTGTTGTTTTGAAAGAGTTTCAGAGGCAGTAGCACAATGGTGTTACAAGCAAGTTCACAACTTCCAATAATATTCTGAAGCATACTGTATTACCAAATTCCCTATGCCATGCTTCTTCTTTCATATAATATGTCATTTTTTACTCTTCATGACTCATCTCTGTCACAAAAAAGCATTTTCACATTTTCTTCTATTTACCTTTTTTGTAATTTCAGTAACTTCTTGTTGCATATGTGGCAGAACAGGTGAAGCATGTGTGGGAGATACACTTGCTAATCCAAATCCTCTTACCACTTTTGGAGTGACTGCTTTGTCTCTGCCCTGCTTCACATTGCACCACATCAGCAGGAATCTTTGAGCCCAATGAGCTAATCTGCAACAGCCAATTTCCCTCCTCTAACCCCAATGATTCCTCTAGGCAAGAGACACAATCAGAAAGACTGGAGATAGACCTGTCAATAAAATAAAAATAAAAATGCCTCATAAGAAAGCAGTTATGTTTACAATGAAAAAGTAAGCCAGATAAAAAAGCAAATATCAATTTTAAAATCATGCATTTTGCAGTATAACTTAGTTAATAAAACAATGACCAGATATTTGGTACTACATAAAATTATATGTGTAATTACAAATTCCAGTTAGTTATGTAATTTATAAATACAAAATATATCTATCATTATTGTTGTTGTTGTTATTATTATTGTTGTTGTTATTATTATTGTTGAAACTATGGATGAAGAACGATTAAATTATTATTCTTGTTTGTGCGTGAATCTAATGTGAGCTGGAAATAAGACTCCTTCAGAGTTTCTACAGAAATTGCATGTTCAGTAATGGATGTAATAATTTATTTATAAACTGCAGTGATGGGAGATCATTTCAAATGACCTTGGGAGACTAATAGATTTGATATCTGGATAAACAAAGCCTTCCAGAAAAATAAAGGTTATTATTTTTCAAGTATTTCTGAGAGGGTGAGGGAGATTTGTACACAAAATGAGAATGGGAGTGTTGAGAAAGGGTGATCAGAGATGGAATGGAGTTAATGGAGAGATCTAGAAAGAAATCAGTTCATTGACTAACTGTCAGAATATGCTCTTTTATTAATTTCTCTTTCATCTGAAGAAGACTTCACAGCCAAAACATTGTTTAATATTCCTACTTTTCAACACAGAAATATCCCCTATGTGATCTATACTTAATAAAATAAAATGCTCAAATGGGTGGCACGATGGTGCTGTGGTTAGCATTGCAGCATTGATGCCTTGCGGCATTGGGGCCCTAGGTACAATTCTTGTATCACCCTGTGTTTGTGTGGGTTTCCTTTGGGACCTCTGGTTTCTTCTCGTAATATAAAAATGTACTGGTACAGTAGGTTAATTGGCTTCTGGAAAAAAATGGCCTTGATGTGAGTGTGAGTGTGTGTCTGTTGCTTGGTGGGTAAGGTTTTCTGTCCTGCGTTCTGCATATTCTCTTGCCTCTAAGTCAGCTCATACTTAGTTAACAATTTCAACAGAAAAGTCTGAGATTATTAACTAGCTGCAAAGGAGCAAGTTAAAGATTTACTCCATGCTGAAAAGAGAAGAAAGGAAACACAATGTTTCTGTCGTGGAGCCGAATATTTAACCCTTTATCATTTCCACATATTACATTTTTTTTCAACAATACTTCCACATCCTCTATCTTAAATGGTCTGAATCAACAGTGATCAGATTTATACTACTTTCCAGATGTATTCATACCCCGATGGAGACCAAATGCATCATACAGTATAATAGAATAACAGACTGGATAATATTTCTTATTAAAAAATATTCTAACAATGTTATACTATAGTGGTTAAAGCATTACAGAGATTTGTCATAAATAATTGAATTTCAGAAAACACATCTATTCACACTTCTTTTAAATAAAATCCAACAAAAAGAAAACTGCAATAACATTTAGAATATATTCTGTAGCTGCAGATGTCATCATTCTTAATGCCAGGGACCTCTCTGTGGAATCAAGGCAAATTAAAAATGATATCCACAAGTTGAGGGATGGCTATAAAACAATCGGCAAACAGCTAAATCTACTGTACCAATCTGTCACTTCATTACTGTAGGGTCTATTATTAAGAAATTCAAGGCTGCTGTTATAATCTCAACCCTGCGAGAAATAGGATGGACGTGTACAGTATCTTGCCATGTCAGGCCATGAGACAATCATGAGGGAATCTTAAGTCCAAAGGCAACAGTTGAAGATATTCAACACAAACAGGCATTTTCTGGATACAAAGTGTTGATAAATATATATATATATTTACAGTATATCAGCTGCATTAATGTGGCATTCATGGCCAGAGGAAGAACCACAAAAAGAGGTAACTTGAATTTGCCAAACCATGACTGCATGACAACCATTTCTTATGGCCGGAGTAAAGTAAAATTAAGGTTATTGGACCATTATGTTTGGCATGAAAAGGGGGAACCTTAAGTTAAAAATATCTCATACCTACAGTGAGACTGTGAGGCCTATTATTTTGGGGGGTTATTTTGTAATTCAAGAGAGCAGTTCACACATTGATACCAAAAGGGATGAAGAACCAAGAGTAATTCTGACTGTAGGAATGCTTAAATGGTTAAAAATCCCCCCTCCAGGTGGATATATCCCAGGGGATGATTTAGAAATTACTCACAACAGGGTTGTGTATACCGTGTACTGTAAGTATTAACATTAAAACACCTAATACTACTAAACTATTAAAATTATTGTAGAGCATGATTTTTTTTCAGCAGAATGCGATATCCATTCTGTAAACCTTCCTGTTATATGAAACTTTTTGGTCCCATTTCATCAGAGGTATTATTGAATCTGGAGGGAAACAACCATAGATGTACAATTCTAAAGAGAAAAAAAAAGAATGATGATTTAATCAGGTTCAGAAAATATTCTGCAATAATATATCAACAGGAAATCCACACAATTTATATTATATATTCAGAAGACACTTACTAAAAGTAGCTTACACGTCTTGGATATTGTCTAAATATTTTTGGCACCATTTTGATTTATTGCGATAACACTAAATTACCTTATCAGTGATACAGTTCATTGGACATGTGTTGAAATTCAAACTTTGTAAAAACCAAGAAAGACTAACACAGAGAGGCATAATATGTCCTGTTTTTCAAGGAACAAAGGTCTTCATGTAATGATTAGACACTGGACGACAGTATGTAAAAGAACAGTCACTCTTTATTTCTGTATTTGTAAATCTATCAATTTATAACATGGCAGAACACTGCAATCTAACAAAGCCTGATAATGACAACCTGACTACATTGATCATATCCTGAAACATAATTTTCTCACCTTCCTGCAGCTCATGCTGGTGAGACAGAATTCCATTGCGACTATGTCTTCATGCTGTAACAAATCTTTCATGTGAGAAAAGAACTTGACCATTAGACCATGGAAACATTGAACATTTTTGGAATGAGCTTGGGACAACATATGGCATCTACAGTTCAGTGTCCTAATGAACAGTGAAAAAGCACATGCTTTCCCAAGTTCTAGGAGAGGAATGGAACACAGTCCCAAAAGACAGCATCAGCATTCTGGTGCAAAGATTGCCTTTAAAAAATAGCTTGTACTGTATTCTTTCCAGCAGTGGCCATAAATTCTATTAACTTGTGACTAGCACTACAGACCCCCTACTGATGACAAATCAGGATAATAAGTTTACTTATGTCCAATATGTGCAATAAGATTAAGATAAGTATAAGATATATATATTTTTCATTTTTCAAACGGTTTGCAAGTGTGTTTGATGCCCAGTTTATTTGTATACTCAGTGATATGTATTTTTGAGCAGTGACTGGGTGTTTTTTATCTGAAAACCTTTGTCTACATTTCAGATCGAGATGTGCCAGGAGGATTGTTGCTCTTTTGTAGGAAAGATACAGAAAGAATAGCTGATAATATGCTTATATTTTCATTTTACTACCCTGATTTTCTTAATAAATTATTAAGAAAATTATTGTATGTCAATATCCTTGTCTCAGATTATTTTACATTTCTTTACATGTTATCTTTCATGAGCTTTCCAGTTTTCAAAATGCCCCAGGAACCTTTTTAATACATTATGATCAACGCTGTGAATTTTTCTAACTGTTTCTGATCATGCTTTACATTATTAAACTCTCTTCTCCATATGTTCATAATATTGTAATGCTGTATATAGTATTGTTTAAAATTTAATTAGGAGTAACACCACCTGTTTCTTTACGGTTTTAAAACGTAACCTTGAAACACATTAACACATAGAGAAACCAAACATATATTTAGCAGGTCTTCATATGACAGGAGGGCACAATAAAAATCTAAATGTCTTTCAGATCTCATTGCCCTGTGGTAAAGAGCTAAATTGTGGCCAGTCACACTAAATGAAGAACAGAAGTTTGCTTGTGTTTGTCTGCACCACATCCTGCATCAGCTGGCATGGTAATGAAGAAATGTCATTGTCCCCAATATGCTTTAATCACACAATACTGAGGGCTGTGATGGTTGGATTCCTTCTAACTATCAGGAAGGAACATTTTCACTAGAGATCTTTGCCTGCTTACAGATAGGAAAATGTATATCAAAGCAGAGTCTGTTTCAGACCCATTAATGGAATTTTAACACTAGACTAAAATGCTATAATGATTATTAAGTTTGCAGAAATGGTAAATGAAGACAAGAGTCTCTCTTCCAAAGGTGATGAAGATACTTAATGTATTATTATTATTATTATTATTATTATTATTATTATTATTATTTCAGCTCCTACCCAGAGACAGTATTTTATGCTAAATATGTCAACAGATTAGTCATTTTTACATTATTTGTAAGACCATAACTAAGAGTACTGTAATTCAGATTAACAGAAAAACTGAATTAGAATTATATAACTAAAAATATTCATACTTTCGGAGAAAATACTTTCAAAATTCAATACTTAGAACAAAGAGTTTCAAATCATCCCATTTGAAAGACATACAAATAACTTCTATTCTTATGTTTAAATATTTTATTGTGAATTATTATAACAGAAAACAAATCTGAAAAAGCTAAAGAAAACTTGAAAACAATGTTTAGTGACCTTATTTTGATGGGAAAAAAAGTGTTTACACCAAATATAGGTTTTGCTTTTTGTTATCCATTAAAATCTTAATGAAATACCAGTGTAGATAATCTGTACAAAAATTGTAGTCTATGATCTCATTCCATGGTGTGTTTTATTTTATTCACCTTAGATTACAATGAGAAAAGAATGATCAGATATCACAGTGAGATGCAGCATATAGCAATGCACATATATACTTGTGTAATTTATTAATTTACTCAATAACTCACATTAACATATCTGTCCATTTGACGCATAATTTTTACTTATTGACATACAGTAGGGTGGTGTGTTGGAAGCAAACCAAATTATCTCTCATGTGTTATCCTACTTGCAATAATGGCCACATTGATTTATAGTGACTTAATTTTCAGTTAAATTAGAAACCAAACTCCAAGATGAAGGTCATTTGAAACAGAAACAATTTATCATACTCAAAATCATCCTGTCACTTTAATTAGACATCCATGCTCATATGCAAACCTTTAATCTGTGTCTGTGACGTACGATGATTGGCCACTGTAGCCACAATGTAGTTTTGGTTTCATAAGCATCCTATTACAGACATTGCCCAACCACAATGGAATTGCTTACAGTTGCAAGAATGACGAACACAGTAGATTTTAAAACCTTTATTCATGTAAATCTGCACCTGAGTTTACAGATTTACCAAATTATCTTACACGATGCTATATTTACAAGGATACTCACATCAGTAAAGATGTGCATATTAAACAGATTGTGGCAAAACACAATTGGTTTCTTGGTTCCAAATCATTTTTCAGGCTTTATGTATGCAGGAAAAACACAAATGGAAAAAAACAACAACACATGCTTCCATTCATAAAGTAATTTAAACAGGATATTTGTTTTGCAGTGGTCCTGTGGATTTTACTGAATCTAGTAGTTTCCCTTCATTTTGTGGCACCCGGAAAGGGTGTGATTGTGTCACTATTATAAATATACATTGTCAAGATCATTTATAGTATCTTATGAGTTTTCTTCTGTAATTTATTTTGATTTTATTGTGTCTTAATATCAAACTAAACAAATTTCAGTCTATTTGTTGTATATGCATTCAGGAGTGAGGGTGGATTTTATCCTTTTCTCCCCACACAATTTGTAATCAATATCTTGTCTTTAGATCTTGGCTCAGAATGAAGATCTATGCCCCCCACAAAGAGAAAATCATTAGTGCAGCTCCTAACAAGCCATTTCTATTATTACATGCTGTAGACTGTGTAACAACATACATATACAGTACAGTAGCAGGTACAGTTCCAATTGGAGGATAGACCCATCTGTACCACGCCTCCCTCTAAATCAGTAGCTCATGAGGCCTGAGCACTTGGAACTCATAATAAACAGCAAAGATACTGTTTATAAGACTTTTGTTTCAGTAAACTTCTCAGTTCTAATGTAAGTCTTGCCCTACAAAAAAAAACAACTAACACTGTGAGTCCCTTTATATACCAAATATTCTTAATTTACATCCATTTGAGAATGCAATGCAGGTCTTAGCAGTCGACCTCATGTGAGCATATACACTGGTATTAGAGGCCTTAATGGCCTCCAGTTGTAGGTTAGCTGAAACAACCACCCTCACTACAGCCAGCCTTTCAGACCATCATTCATTGGTGTCACTGTGAGCCGAAGTACAGAAAATGGTGCAGAGCAAATTGTGCCCTTCTGTTTCCAGAATCCAAGGCACAGTTCATTTGGAAACTTGTTTCCAAAAATTCTGCATTGTTGCAGCCAACACTTCTTCCATGGTAGTTGTTGCAATGATGTGTTTCCAATTTCAGATCTTCAATATGCTGCACAATGTCTTTAAGGCCTTCCCACTAAAAAGTCACAGAGATTCAGAAAATGACCAGGCCTTTCCCTTTCCCCGTGCAGCAGGTCAATAAATATTAACTGCTTATGTGTATAAAATCTGTAAATTATGCAAAGATTACCTTTAATAAATGTTGCTTATTAAAGGCACAACATACTGTAAATGGCTTTCACTGAGGTCAATTAAAATAGGCTGCAATTGCAGGGAACAACATTAAAGTTAGAAAAAAGTTTTAAAAAATTGTGATTTTTTCCTTTGATCCACCTTTGTTCAAAAACAAAATGTGAGTTTCCAATAAAACATTAATTTGAAGGGAAAAAAGCAAAATTGTGTTTTAAAAGCCTGTAAAGTGCAATTCATGACAATTTACTTTTTGACCAATTTCCAATATGCGCTCGCCAAAATCATTGAGAGATAAATGGTCTTTGTATTTCTGTTCTTGAACTCAGACTATCAGTTGTTGCATATCAAGTAGATATTGGGAGTTGTGCTGTCACAGTGTTTGGCGTTGCTGCCTCTCAATGCTGGGGCCCCAAGTTCAGTACTAGGATGCTATCAATGTAGTTTGTATGTTTTCCCCATGTTTGCATGGGTTTTCTCTGGGGTGCTCCAGTTTCCTCCCACAGTCATAAGATATGCTCGTAGATTAAATGGCTTCTGGGAAAATTTCCATTGGACTGTCTGTGTTTGCCCTGAGATGGACTGGTGCCCCATCCAGGGAGTATCCTGTCTTAGAGTACATCTATTCCTTGTTGGGATAGCCTCTGGCTTCCCTATAACCTTGCACTGGATACTGGTCCACAGATAGAAAATGGATGGATGTTAAGATATTTTCTATTATATCATTAATAACATCATCATAATTGTTTAAGTAATGCTTTCTTAAAGTAAGATTAAACACATTATTTCGCAAGAATATTTCTTAAAGATATTCTCCACAGGAGACTCTCCACTCCACAGTGCATGAGAAGGCAATAAAGTTGTCTTTTTAAATCTATTTTAGGTTATTTCCCCCATCGGCTTGTGTTAATAGTTTGCAACAAATTATATTAAAGTTACAAGATGGTTTTTTTCTGAAACACTAAGAAATGCTAAGAAAAGCAGAAAAGACAGAAAAGAACAGGCAGGGGTCCAGCAATAGGGGCTTTTATTGTTTTATTGCTTCCTCTCTCAAAAGGGTTGCACAAAGGAGGTCACAGGAACCTCTGAAAGAGCTTGCATCCCACTGTGAATACAAGCCTACAGTTTAGCGGAAGCCTCTGCTTTGATAGATGACATCTTTTAACCAAGATGGTCATCATTATCCTCCCAATTAAACTGTTTGTCCCTAATAAAATCAATTAGAACTTTATCTGCAGGTTCCCACTCTCTCAGCGGGTGCAGATCCTGAAAATGGAGAGCAGAATACAAAGCCTTATTAAGAAGGCTGACGTTCTTATTCTGATTGTGCCAAGTTTATACTGTAGATCATTTCTTGGAATTCACTGGCAAACTTCTTTGTCATTTTCATTTTAGCTGTCACAGAGAGGACAGTTACATGGTAACCATCTAACCTCTTTGCTAAAAGAAAAACTGAGCAAAACCTTGGCATTTGTTATTGCTTACATCTGCCTTGCTAATGACCATCCTGGAGGGTTTTGCTTTCATGAAACGTAAAGCCTGGAATGTTGGATTTCCTTGTGTTTTAATTGAATAAGAAATATTAAGTTTAGAAAGCAACTGTGCACATTATCATTACAATCTACTGTATGACAAAACATCTAATCATCACAGTTCATATACAAACAGTATTTTTTCAATAAATGCATTACTCTCCCAATTTAAATATTATCAGTATTAGGAATGATAAATATGGTTACCCACTTGTTTGCAGTTAAATCAGACATAATCTGACATATATTGGTGATGACAACAATGCACTAAAATTTTGTTTTTTATACATTACTGCAAGATAAAACACTCTTTCCTTATTTAAAAAAAACTTGTACATTTTTTTTGGTGAGTGGTGGGATTCTGAGCCATTGACTAAACTCTGAATTTTAATTCATTTTATTGATGAGGGTGATCAATAAATTAGTTGTCTGCCTAGGAGGAAAACCTGACACAAATGCTAAGTGGTAGGATTTTATACAGACTTGGACTCTCAAACTGTTTGGTTACCAAATTGTTAAGTTAAAGTGTTTAATACTGTACTTTGATACTTCTGGTTCATTTAATCCTCATCTGTACAGTTAATTTATGACAGGAACTACTGGAAGTCAGTGAGGAAGAGATTCCTAGAAAACAAAGTCAAAATGTGATATTTAGATTCAATCAGGGTCATATAAAAACCACTAATGCTGGCGTTACACTACATGACTTTTCCTAGGCTTTTCAGTCATAGCCTTCATTTATATAATCGTAAGAAAATCACAGTGAGTTGTAGGGAGTCGCAGCGCGCCCATTACCGTCAGTTGTGTAGTGTGACACCCCTAGTAACTCAGTCATAGTGCTCTTAACAGTCCCTATTACTCTCTGCAACTAGCTATGACAAAATCAAACTGTTTTTTTATTTTCTCGTAGTGAGTCGCAAATCGTAGTGGTGGGCTCTTGTGTCTGTGACAGTCAACAGCCAATGAGCGCTCAACTGGATCTACAATGCATACAATGCCCACAAACAATGAAGAACAATAACGGCTGCAAGGAAGAAGGAAAACAAGTGTTTTGTACTGTGCAAATGGAGGAAAGGCTCGTTGAACTTTGGAGCCAGCACAGATGTCTGTTTAATGTTTCGTGTTTGTTGTTTGTTTACTTTCGTGGGGTGCTCCTCTTCTTATTCTGGTGTTCTCCATGTTGATTGGCTGCCAAAATTAGGCGACCTCGCTGTACTTTTGTGGTGCAATACGAGATTTGGATCCGTGATGAAAAGTCGTAAGAGAGTCGTGCAATTAGTCACCCCCTGTGATTCCTAGTCATATAATTTGACACCCTCTCGGACAGAAAAGGCAGCAAGTCAGCAACTGCAGTTGTTAAATTTGACATGCTCTCCGACTAGAAGTCGTGTCGAGTCATATAGTGTGACTATGCATAAGGTGCATAGACCCTACTATTGGCAATATACTGTATGTCATTTTTAAAAAATGTAAAACTGGTTGGCATCGTACATATGAAAACCAAACCTGTATAGATCTAGGTTCGGTTTAAGCATTCAGTACATACTGTATGTATTTTCGGTATACTGTATGTACATTATTTGAAAAATGTAAGCTTCATAATATAAGATAAATATGTTTAACCCGGATTTCAGTTTCTGCTTACTTGAATTGGTATGTTTGAGAGAGTGTATGTGATACGAATGAAGTGTAAATGATACTTACCCTTTTTGTTGTTCCCCTAAAAGCACTGCAGTGTTTTCCCCATTTGGAGTATTGTATTGTATTGTTTTGTGTTGATCACCAGTCACCTTTCCTGTTTGTAGTATCACACAAATGATCTTAAAGGGAAAGGTTACTGGTAAGCCATCTATAAATAACTGATGTAAGGTTAGTTGTTTTGTTTAAGTGAATATATCACAGTTGCACTCTGTTAAAATTTATAAGTTATTTTGGGATGGTTAAATACTTTATTTTGATCAACCTGCCCATCTGTTAACAAAAATGTGAGTCCCTTTAAGAGGGTGGTCCTTAGAAGAGGAGGGACTATAAAAGGGACTGGGAGGGCTCAGTATGGGGGAGGAAAGGTGTGGAGAGTACTCCTGTGAGTGTTTTTTTTTGTTATCCCTATTTTTTAGGCAATAAATCCAGTTTTGTTTGCATTTGAAGACTGCTTGTGGGAGTTCCTTTCCTTTTGAGCCAAGCCTGATCACTTGGCCGGTGACAATAATGTTTGATAAATTTATATGAAATATAACATATTTACTCCATTACCTCTACTTTTTATAGTTTAGTTCGACTGCCATTTCAAAATATTAATTATATTAAAGAATGGCATGTTCTATATGAGTAATTCATCCTGTCTGAAAATGTGCAAGTGGTGGTAAAAGCACAAATGGTTTTTCCATTGTTGTGGTGAGTTTAAGGTATCAGCAGACCATGGCTTTCCTTCAGTATATAAGAAAGAAGGCTGATGTGAGGCACTTATCAAGAGGTATGATTGTTAGTGCTTGTGCCGCTGGCTACAGTAGACCCTGCAATTTTTTTTCTCAATTTATACAGCTTAAAGAGCTTACAGGCACTACAATTAATACTGATAATTACTTAAATTTATGTATGACTTTTCATCCTAAAGAATCCAAAAGCATTCCACATACAGATGCAGCCATTCAAAGTGCGCGTTACAGACACGTACCGCAGGTGGCGTCGCGCATTGTGACGCAAGATGACGCGCGGCACCGCAGTACGTGATTGGTTGACCGACAGGGGAACTCGTGGTCCGTTGGTCTGTCGTAGAAAGACTTACAGTAAACGTCTTTGCTGTGCCCGTTGTAGATATTGAATTTTACCACTGAAGGGAAATCTTAGTAGCTGAGCATAAAAAGAATAGGAGCATACTGTAATGTGTGTGAAGGCCATAAGCGATATTAATTTTGGAACATAAACATACAGTACTGTATATGGTTGGTCTTGGTACTTTAAAGAAAAAATACACACCAGTATTCCATTTCTCCCTAAACATTTTAAGCATCGAAGTCTTTAACTAAAGAGATACCGGAGTCAACAAGCATACTTTTAGAATTTGATTAATAGGGAATATAATATGGAATCGCGTATCTAAAGAATTTAATAACGATATGATTATATTCGTGTACTGCGACAGGGCTGTGTAGGGCTGTTTCGCCTCTCTCTTCATGCGACTGTACCAGGAAGAGGATTTCTTTCTATTCGAAACATGTATTTTAAAAGTTTAAAAAGTAAAAACCTTACAGCATACACAGATTTCTAAACTGATCAGGATCGTTATCTTTGTCTTATGCATAATAATGTTCACCGCTCTGTCCAGCAAATTAATAATAAACTTTATTTTATATAGCGTTTTAGACTAATAAGTAATTAGATTGCTCATAAACCTAATCACTTGCTTTTTCTTTTTATTTAGGCTCAGATTTCAACTATAGATCGTATTATTAATAACCATAATAACAACCAACCAACAAAAACAACCATATAAACATAATACCAACCAAAAACATAGATAACGACCACAATACAAAATAAAATATATCAAACCATTATACTCTCGCAAATTCCTCCAATTATCATAATCCCGCCCCTTATGCAAAACCAAACCCTCCTCCCATCCCAGTTTATCCTCTTTATCATAAACAAAATCCACCTCAATTTTCAACATAAAACATTACTGCTTACTGGGTTTTTGAGGGGGGGGGGGTGTCTTTTGCTGGAAATCTCGCCTGCTTCTACTTTACGAGTACAACCCCCTCTCTGCAGGAGTGCTGGCTGTGACGAATTAAACCGGTTTAACAGGTATTTTCAAAGTAGGAAGTACAGTGTTAACTGGTAGCTGGGCTCCTCAATGAAATCGCTTCAACATGCTAATGCGTTGGTGTAACAGTCCGGGAGTGGCAAGCTTCCAATGTCAACTCGACTCGATTGGAAGACAATGAACGTATTTTAGCCCTAAATGAATTAATAGCAAACATGGTTTACATAAAATACATTTTTCCAAGAAAGTTTATAATAATGCGATCTATAGTTGAATTCTGAGCCTAAATATAAAGGAAAAGCATTTTCAGAGAGCAATCACGCTGTGTTTATGTAGAAAAAGCGATTAGGTTTATGAGCAATCTAATTACCTATTTGCCTAAAACGCTATATAAAATAAAGTTTATTTAGAGATGAATGATCAGTGTCGCAGTTTAAATAATTTTCGTAGGAGGGCTTGGACAGATTCCAAGTGCATTTTTGCAATTTACGTTGCATTGTCCAATGTGCTGTTGTAATACAGTTTAGAATACAGTTAGTCTAAGCTTTATCAGCTTTATTTATGGGTTGCAATTTAGAAAAAGTCAAAAACTGCACTCAAAATGCAATTTAGAGCTTTCTGGCAAGAGGAGACACCCAAATTATAATGTAACATGCCACTGTTTGTGCATGAACAAAGTTATACTGCAATTTTCCTTAGATACGCGATTAAAAAAAATAAATTTTTGAATCCCCGGCGGAACACACTCCATAAGAATCAGCGCTTTTATACAGTATATCGCCTTTAAACACATATATTTAAACACACGTTTACGATTTAAATCAAAACGCGATTCAAATCAATATAAATGTTTATTTTGTAACGCATAGGTGACTATTCATTGTTATTAAAAAGACTTAAATTCAATCATGTTGTGATATTTAGAAATATAAATTTGTTTGGTGCGAGTGAGGTTTTATTTAATCTCTGACCAAGGGAAACGTTTCATTTTTTCAAAGAAATGTTTGTTAAAAAATAAAGTGATACTGTACAGTAGTTCCATGGGATTCAATCACAGACCATGTGACATGGGAGTCAGGAAACTAACACACAGCGTCACCAGATTTGATAACGCTATAAAAACGCTATAAAATAATGTGACTAGGCACAGAACAAGTTTACAGCACAGTACAATAATAAATGCTGACCATGACTTTAGAAGCATAAATTACCTTACACTCAATTTAAACACAAGCTGTCTTTAGCCCTCTAAGCTGGTTCATACAGAAATGTAGAGATCCAGGCTCAGAACACACAGCTTCATTAGCGAATACATATGCAGGACAACTAGAGAAGACGTTTTACAGAGGATGGATTTTTAGAAACATCCCATCAGTGACATCACTGAAGTCAACTCCTAGGTAACTGTCGTGTGGATAGTTTCACAAGAATCAGACAAAGGTTTAAGCATCGCTTGTTCTAGATAAAACTGCAAAAAAAAAACCAACAACCCATAATGTACTTCTTTGCGGCTCTGTTTGCCCAAATCATATATTCACAACGTGAAATTTAGAAAATAATATTACGTAACCAAAATCCGCAATATGGAAACAGAACCTGTGTAATTGTTGATAGATGATGTACTCGTAACATTTTTACAAGACGAACTACAACATTAAAAAAATGACTTGTATGTACTTGATATCTCTAATCAATCCACGGCGACATTGTTAAAGCAGAGTCCCAGCACAAAACGAAACTAAAACGCCCTGGGCATACCGTTTCGCGCTTCTTATTAGTTGCTCAAAAGTAATTTGACCGTATGAAATGCATAATATAAACCTAGAAACATATACGTGAGCAGTATTTACGTACTGTAGTATCGGTGTTAAGACATACCTCTCAAATACTGTAAATCAAGTTAAAAATATCTCAAGACCGATTCTGGTCATAATGAAACCATGTTTCGTGTATGTTTTCTTTAAAGTACCGAGACCAGCCATATAATGTATGTTTATGTTCCAAAATTAATATCGTTTATGGCCTTCACACGCGTTGCAGTATGCTCCTATTCTTTTTATGCTCTGCTACTAAGATTTCCCTTCAGTGGTAAAATTAGATATGAATATTCAATACTTAAACGGGCACAGTTAAGACATTAAATATACATATACATACTGTATACAGTACAGTTTTCATACGGTAATATGTTTATGTTCCTAAATCAATCTCTTTTATGAGCATGTGAAAGGCATGGTGAATCGATTCTCAAAAATTACTGTACTTTGCATGATTGGAAACAAATGCGTGATTGCGAAATGCTGTGGTGTTACTTTTACAAAGACGGTCAATGAAAAAAAGAATGTGGACCAGGGCAATACTTTGAGTTTACACTTACAGCTTGTCCAAGGTCATTCATTATTAATACTATTAGTAATATCTTCGTTAAAGACTTTGATGGCCACAGCTCAAACATGAGAGGTTGAGCTTTATTAGCTCCACCTTGCGGAAATTCCGGATACTATTATTTTGCTTGTCGTATTATAGGAGAATTTACGGTAACTAGCGGTATTTACCGGTAACTCACGGTATTTACCGGTAACTTGCGGTAGACTGCGTACAGCGTACCGGAAAATAATGCGGTATCGCCCGCGCATTTTGAATGGCTACATCTGTACAAAATTAATCTTCATCTTAATGACTTGATGGAAGTATCTAGATAAAGTTCTAAAAGTTTCTTGCTATAAATACTTATAATATCTGATTCAGAAAAACGAATATGAGTTCTAGCATATTACAGCATTCTTTTCCATATGTTTTATTTTGGCAATTTTACTACATACTTGAACAGTACTTGAAAATATGGCTGCAATTGTGAGATGCCATGGCTAAAGGCTTGTCTCTTGCTGACCCCAACATTTATTCTGCTGCAACAATAAATGCTGTACTAAGATTTAGAGTAAAAGAACACAAAATATATGGACAATCTTTTATTTCATTTAGACTTTTTTTAAAACACTGGAAGACCAATTGGTTAAGATATAAAGTGAAGTATTGGAATTTGTGGACAATACTGCCTTGTTACAAAATCACAGCCAATGCAGTTTAAGGAGCAGGCCTTTATGAATCATGGCTTTTTTGGTCTGTCACAAATGGCAAGTGTGTTCCTCATTTATTGTTTCAAGTTGCATCAGCTTAGTGTACTGTTATTCTAGTGTAGAAGCTATGTTATAGCTGAAATGTTTTAGAACATACTGTAGATTTACCTTTACAAAACCAGGGACAGCATGCTGACTAGTGGTCTGCCATCATTTATTTTTTACTTTCAATTTTCAATTTTCGACTACAATAGCAGCAGAAGTAACCTCACCAGTAGACAATGTACTGTACATAGACCACTTTCTTCAGACCATCTTTTTTCAAGGTTATACCACCTTGTCAAGAAGTACTCTTTGAACAAAGTGGAATCTGAATCAAAATTAGAGGTACCATGATTTTTTTCTAATATGGCTAAGAATATTTGTTTCTAATTAAGTAGCTGCTGTCCTGCTTCTTCTCCAGATCTCAAACAGCTTATGGAACATTTCTATACTGTAATCTGACTAGTTTACAGGCTGTGAGCATGCATATTTAAAACTTGATCTGTTTATTTTAGTTCTATGTTTAATTTCCTATAAACTTTAATCATCGTGAGTTTACTATACAATGGGTTTGCAAGGACAAACAATTGTTATGGTTGTTGTGGTTGTTTCAAGTCAAAATACAATCACAACGTTTTGTGAGCTTACATTTTATTTAGTTTATAACTTTATGTTAATTTCCTTGTTTAAAATTCTTATGGAGAAATGAAAAAGGAAAAAGGAGTGTATTAGATATACACTACAAAAAATAATATTTTTTGTGTGCATTAAATGCACATTTATTACACAACTGTATTCATTAGAAATATAAGCATTCTTCAGAAATAATTACCAAGAGAGGACACTGTGTTTAGATTCAATATCATCATTGTTACAGGAAACTTTAGTACTCTTAGACTTTTAAAAACTCTACATAACATTTTTAAAGGTGTGCAAGACTTTAATTCGCAACATATGATTTCATAGGTTAATTATTATAAATCTCTGAAAAACACTCATATTTCTGCAACAAACCTATGCCATTACTAACAAACATAAAATACAATAATAGTTTAGAATGATAATGTTTTTGTGCTGACTTCATCATAACCTCCCCCCACCCCACAACAAAAGGCTGATCGACTTGAACCTGAAGAGAACAACTTAAATCTTTACAGATGGGCTTTTTTTAATGTTTAATTTCTTTTTGTTTCCTAAAACAAATCCAAAACGAGTCTGACATTATCCTTTAATCTGATTACCATAATAGTAGTGATAATAACGGAGTAATTTCCATTCTTGGTATTTTCCTCAAAAACATTGACCTCTTAAAACAGTGCAACTGTGCACTCTCTGCCTAGTCTCCTCACGTTCATCCCATGGGAAACCTCTTCGGAATCTATCTTTGCTCACAAGTTTAGTTATTAAGACATATAGTGATCTCATCAGAAATTACTTCATGATATCACTAAGACCACACACATCAGGATATGAATAACAGAATAACAGGCTGAAGATGATAATACAAATGGAAACTCCTGTATTACTTACAGTATATTTAATTGTGAAATTTTAAGAGCTTATGGCACTTCTTTCTTGAATTAAGTACAAATGTTTAAGCACTAAAATGTGTAAAACATTACTCAAATGAAGAATCAGATGCAGATGCTTCTAACAGTTTTCACACAGTTGCTTTATGAATGATGTTTTCAATAAATAAATCATACTGTATACAGTATGTTGACATTATGAAAGGATTCCAGCATACATCTCTTGCACCACCTGCTAACAGAATTTGTGAAATGAAATTTGTGAAATCTCTTGCATTTTGAGACCTGGATTTTCTCTGAATAAATGCAAATTAAATACCAACCCTTTGTTGACAGGCCTCTTCTTAACTTTTACAAAGAATAAAAAAATGCTCATGTGTTTTACAGCATGTGTTGGCTGTTCACTCCTAATCTAAGTGCACTGCTACAGTATACAGTATGTGTAGACCTACTGTACTTTTAAGGGATGAAGGGAGTGAAGCAGCAGTTCTTGAGAGGGAAATTGGTTTGTGCGGCTTTTCATCTGAGTTCTGCCACATATGTGAACTAAGAAAACATTTTAACGATGGAAATGTATTAGTTTGTAATTAATCCTAAATTCTAATTTAAATAATTTCTTTCATGTAACTCAATTTAAGGAGCCCTTCAACATTATGTGCAATCTGGGCCTCTGCAGGTTCTGTTCCAGAATGTTTTTTGTGCATTTAAGAAAGGAACCAAAAAAGCTTTTAAAGGTTTTAATTTTCTATCAGGGTTTTTGCTACTTAACTGCTTTCATTGCATGTTGGAACCCTATTTTTATTTTAAGAGACTATAATTTTTCCATCTCAATGATGTTCTTCAAAAACATCAACATTTAAAAATTGATTTTGAAGTATGTTTACGATAACGAATGAGCTAATATTTACAGCCTAAAGCAGAATGATGAATGGATTAGAAATGAAATGCAGAAATTGAAATGCTCTCTAGTTTCTTTTTTCACATTCTGTAATCAAACATTGTTTCCTGATTGATTTATACAGTACAAAAAGTGCTGGATTACTGTGTTTTGGTAACAGCCAAGAAACACAAACATATTCTTTTGGCCATGCTTACATCTAAATTTAGTGAGATTCAACATAAAGTGACATAGCAGTTACACACTTGTGTATCGTAACATTGAGTACATGGATTTGAAGTGGTGCCTAATGGCATTGTTTAACGTAAGTCTATGTCTAAGTCTCTGACATGGTGGTGAAGTAGTTAAGAGCTCCTGGGGTGCTGTCTATGAAGTGTTTGCATGTTCCTCCATGTGTTCACATGGGTATCCATTGAATGTCCTAGTTTCCTCCCACATTCCAAAGACATGCCTGTAGGTTATTTGACTTCTGTGAAATTGGCCATATTGAGAGTGTGTGTCTTTTTGTCTGTGTGTGGATTTTGATTTCTCTTTTTCAACAATAGTGACAAAAGGTATCAAAACAACAAATAATATTTTAGATAAGCTACTGTATTATATAAAATATGCATAATGCTACACTTTTTATACACATAACATAATGGTATGGTTAACCTTAAATTTTTTGTTGTTGTTGTGAGTGACAGCATCAATCCTTGAGGTTTCATTTAGGTTACTAGTCACACATATTATTACAATACTTAAAGATTTCATTTAGAAAATCATATACAGACATGAATTTGATGCATCTATACATCAGCACTGACAATGCAAGTGAACCCATTTTATGCAGATGTTGTAGTGTGCTGTTGTTGCCTTGAAGGGGTAAACTAGGCTTTTCTGTGCATTGACTGTGGGTTCAAAACTGCACCTCTTTTGCTAGGTTGTATTGTACAGTAACCATATTGTACAATACGGCCAGCATGTACCATATTAAATTAGCTTCCCTTGTTTCCAAAGATGCTTAATCTGAGCTCCAATATATCAAGCCTAAAGCTTAACCCCAACCTAACCCTAATCCAAAACCTTAAAGCAGTCAGTGCAATTGCTGTTGTTCCATACAAAACAATTGGAGAGATACAGTTTGAAGGCTAAATGTTTTCAGACCAATCTGAAGTGATAAAACCCTTAACCAGCAACCACTGCATAAAAATGACTGCTATTTCTTCACTTGAGTGCAGATACAGTCATGCGGATGTGGTGATATATAAGTGAAAATAAGGTAAAATTGTCAGCACAGTATGTTTTTAACACATGGTTTTAAACACACCAATGAGCACTTTAAAAAGAGTAACCTCATCCTCTTCATGTAGTGGTAAAACATGAATAGCTCCAATTTTATTCCATCTAATTATTGTGATTAAAGGCATTACTTTAAAGTTTCCCTTCTTTCAATAGACAGACGTAAAATTCCCATAAATCAGCTGCAGCTGAATCCAGCTAATGAGTGACAGACGAGAAACATCTTTGAGTAATGCATGGCTTTTTACATATGTGAGGCCCTTTGAAAGACCCACAACTGAATAGTTTTATTTCCTCCAGAGAGACTGTAACTTAAACACTGACCATTTATTCTAAGAATGTTATTCTCAAACAGCTCCATGGGTCAGAATTTGTACATTACAGGAGGGTGGATTTTGTAAAAGGATAGATACACTTTCATATGAAATACATTCTCAGACACTCAAATGATTTTTTAAGTAGAGCTATATCAGACATTTCCTTTAATCATTCCACTTAGGTAGGTGGACTGGACTGTAAAAGAATAGCCTGATATCCAAATCTGGGTAGAATCATAAATCATAAATAAAGAAGGAATAAAGAAGAACACATTTATTTATAAAAGTCACATACAGTATCCCTTTTATCTACCTTTTCAAACGCTTTGGTTAATATTACGCCCTGTGAAAAAATCTGTGATTATTCATGAATTTCGCATGATATGTTTCTTACGTTAAATGACAAATGGTTGCACCATGCATTGCCATACTCCAATTGTTCCCAATTATTTTCCCAAGGTGATCCTCTTAATATTGTCAGAAAATATTTAAAAGCCCTGGGGATATGTTTGAGAAAGCATAATTCCCCTAAATTGTAGATATAATTTCCTTTTACCTGAGATTCTAATGATTACAGACATAACGCAGTGTTAAAGCAAGTACAGTATAAATTATGAATGATTTACAATTTCCATATTCCTGGTATGATTTTAAGCAACCCAAAGTCTTTCCCAGAAGCATAGCAAACAAGGTTGGACTGCTCCCTGAATGGGATGTGCATCCTAATTTAAGATAATAAGTGAAAATAAGTACAACAAGCTACTCTGAAGTGCATTTCTCACATTAAAAGAAAAGTAATTCCCATTTAATAATCTGAATTAGACAACAGACGGTTTTCACACCTGAGCAAGCCTCGGCAACAAGACCATTATTTTAGTCTTTACTATCACATCTCAGCATGAAATTAGAATCTAAAAGGACATTGCAGTATTAAACAGCACCTATTCATATTAATGGTGAATATGATAAAAAAATAATACTCCAATAGATCTAACATCTGCTACTGTATGTGTAAGGTTATGGAATCCATACTTAGACATAACCTTGAGAACCAGTTGTATGGCAATAAAATTCAGGTGGATAGTCAGCATTACTTTAAAAGATAGATCTTGGTTCACTAACAACAAGCAAACAACAGTAATAATGGATACGGGCAAAACTCCTGACATGGTGTAATAATTTAGATTTACAGTAAACATGTTTTACTAAAGTTTTTCCAAATAGATTCATTTTAGAACTGCAGACAGTATACCTAGAAATAGGTATATACCTTGAGAACTATTTATTGAATAGAAAACAGAGAGTGGGATAGGAATCTTTATTAGGACCACTGCTTCTCCTAAAGTATATGAATAATCTATTTTAAGAGTTGCAAAAAAATATATTTTGCAAATGATAAACAAATCAGAGGTTCAGCAAGCTCTATAGATACTTTCAACGGAAATTCAAGAAGATCTAGCTAGAATTCAAAACTAGGCAAACACCTAGCAGATGACATTTAATATAAACATGGCATCACATGCAGGTAACAAATGCATAGTATATATATAAATAATAATATGATGAGCAACACCAAATTTGAAAAAGCTACTTTCAACAACACTTAGATATTTATATTGGCACATTTTTCTAGATAATTTGTAGAAACATTAAAAATATAAACAAAATATTGGGATACATTATATTGTTGATGATGCGGAATTTAAATTGAGTTACAGATTCAGCCATTCAAAATGCATGGAGCACTCTGCGTTAAAACGTGGTAGGAGTGGCATGTCATAACACGTCATAACACATCATAATACATCATGCCGCATGTTATGAAAATAGTATCCGGAATCACCCTGTAAAACCTCCAGGTGGGGCTAAAAAAGCTGAACATCTCATGTACAGCATTTGAGCTGTCGCCAGAAAACGCCCGGTTTTGAATCCCGGTCAGTGCTGAGGGACAATCTTTTTTCAATTAATTTAAGATGTATACTCTTTAGACTTTTAATAATTTTAAACTGTGTTTTACAGCATGTTAATCATTAAACAATAAAAAGTTGGTATATTTTATAAAAGCAAGATTGCTCAGTTGGACAAAAGTACACAACCTTCCACCTTCATCATAAATATTTTAATTATGCATCAAAGTCTTTACGGAAGATATTGAATGGCTGCATCTGTATGTATGTGAGGATGGTAATGCATTCATTCATGCATTGGCTATTCCTCATGACTGAGGATGATTATCTTTCATGAACTCGGAAGTGACCAATACAAGATGTAAACAGTTTAAACAGATTGTGTAGTGGGTGATACCGTGCAGTGCTGTCATGGTGACATGACGTTCTCATTTTGCTTCTGTTACGCCGAGCCCGACAAGGTGTTGAAATGGGCTCGGTGAAAATTAGAGTCAATAAGCCAAGATATGCAGCAATCAAGATAATTTATTCAATGACAGAACTGAAGAGGACAAACAGAGCTGAGACTGAGGAAACGGCCAAGGCAGAAGCTACACAGCTGGATCAGGCAGAGCAGAGGCTGAGGTCTGAGGTGATGTAGAGATGATTAGTGGCAATGGACAGAGGAACTGGAAACTGAGGATTAAGAAACACTTAGAAATACTTCTGAGAATCTGAAACTGAGACAAACTCAAAGCACTGTTAGTGACTCAATGTCTATGTTAGTGAGTTAGTGGTCAATGTTAGTGACCTGGCCTGATCTCGTTGAGGATGGCCCCAACGAGTCGCTAGCATGTATGGAATGCACATTGGCAATTGGTGGAGCTAATGCGGCAGTGCTGGAGCTTGTTGGGGCATAACAGCTTCCTTAAGGTCTAAGAGTGCTCATATTCCTCATCCATGTGGTTTGTCCCTAATCCCAGGGGCTGGTACTACTGTTGCATTTCTTCATTTTTCAGGAATTGCCTGCCACTTTCAGAGGTCGGAAATGATATATTTTAACTGCACTCAGCTGTAAATCAGCTGCACTACAGCAGTGAGCATGTCTGTGATCCAAAGAAGTGTAGTACTTTAAAATATTAAAAATAGAGCTGAGGGTGATGACACATTGTTGTTTGATTCCTGTACAGATTTCAGAGGATCGTGTAATGGATGCATTAGTGAGGATTATTGCATGCACATTATCATAGGATTATCATAAGATGTTGAATAAAATTCTGAACATGGTCAAAGGTTGATTTAAGAAAGGGCTGCAATTATAGCTGACCTACCACTAGAGGCTGTCATATAGTCTCTACATTGTAAATAGCCACACTACATATCAATTATTTAATTATTGAATAATTGGTAATGGGGGTATAGAAATTCAAAATCGTACATGGATTTTAATCAGAAGTGTTTTGTATAGGGAGGCATGATTGCACAGTAATTAGCATTGCTGCTTTGCAGTGCTGGGGCTCTGGGTTCAGTTCCTTGCGGTGCTATCTGCATCGACTTTGTATGTTCCCCTGAGTTCTATCGGTATACTCTGGTTTCTCCCAAAGTCCAAAGACATGCCCGTAGGTTGCATGCTCTGGTATACAAGTGGGCATCCATAATGAGTGATGCCCCCAGAAACACAAAACATGGAAAGATCAATTGTTGCCTGTCATCACCATTGGTGAAGGAATGGGGGATAAAATTTAAAAAATGAAACTAGATCCCAAGCCCATTTACTTCAGAACTGACCACAGACACCGAAACCATGCAAAATCCTTCTCAGTATCTAACGAAATAACACAGATGTAAACTATCTGTAGTCACATATCTAATGCTGAAAGTCAACAAACGTTATCAAAAGCAAGGCACGTCTTAATAAAGCCTATCTTATTATAGTGAATTAATCAGATCATTTAGCCCTCCAGCTAGTGTGATAGCGCCTTAGCACCTGTTTTGAACCTGTAACATAAAGGCATTTAAGCAAATCAGTTAGACTGGACAATAGGTTGCATAAAATGTGTGATCTTTATCTTTTCCATCTTTATCTTAACAAGACAGTGTTAACATCCCTCTGATCTCAATGACAGAATAATCATGTTTTGCCCTAATTGGCAAAAAGCAGATAGAATTCAGGGGTAATAGCAGCAATGCTACATCATCTATGAACTAGATTCATTGTTCTGTTCTCCTACCCACTGATAGCTGATGTGTGATGACAGTATTGGTATACTTTAGCTGTAGACACATCATCCAGGTACTGTAGGTGCTACACATTGCTGGTAGTGGAGGGAAGTTCTTATTACTTGTAAAGTACTTTGAGTGGAGTGTCTAGGAAAGCACTGTATAAGAGACAAGTGTAAGACAGTAATTATTATTATGAGTACACATTCAAAATTCATGTTAGAACTCTCAGTAATGAAGCTACTGTATTACACTAAATGCATCTGATATTCTTTATGAATACTGTATGAATATATGTGTACAGTATTTGTAAGAGACATAAAATAAAAAAATACAAATAAACATTATAGGCATATTTTAACCCGTTATACTATCCTTTGTGATAGCTGAACAAGAGATCATCTATCTGTATCACAGCATGTTGATTCATAAAGAGTGCAGAGAAAATGTTTAACTGCTTAGATTGGTCTGTATTCTTTCACATTTTTTCACATCTAACACATAATTAGATCTTCATGAAAGTCTTAATAAAAGATGAAGAATACTTGATTAAACATGTAACACATAAGGTATAAACTCATACCCCAGTATCTGAAATAAACAGCTGTAAACATGCAGAGAAATAAACAGCTGTTTGGTGGAGCTGAATTCAAATGTTCCTAGACAGTTCTCGGCCAAAATCGGTCACTTAAGACCTTTAAAATTCGGATTAGCGAAATTTCATTCTTATAATGAATTACAAGGTACAAATTCTTCAAGTTCAGATTAGCGAAAATTCATATAGCAAACATTCTTTTACTGGGGTATGAGTGTATCTGGATTATTTAATTAACAAAAATAATGGGTCAATAAATATTCTCATGTGGATAAGTATGTAAACCCCTAGATTCAGTAACTGGTGTCACCTCTTTCAGTGGCAATAACTTCAACTAGATGTTTTCTGTAACTGTTTATCAGTCTCTTTTTAGGAATTGTGGTCCATTTGAGTTTTTACTTGCATTTACAGCTATCTTTAGGTCTTGCCACAATATTTCAATGGGATTTCAGTCAGAATTTTAACTTGGCCAATCCCAAATGTGAAAAATCATCCTTAGGCAACTCAGATAGATGTGGAAGGTGAGCAGTAATTGGATCTGACACACTGTAGCTGTGCCCTCACCATCAATATGAACACCATAGCAAATTTTTTACCAGCCACAGACAACCTTTCTGCAGTTCATGACTCCCAGTGTGTGAACTTAATTTGGTTTTCCCTTTTTGGTCCCATCGTTTCACTGCACAAGGGAGAATGTCTCTATAACAAACTAGAGCCCACTCACTCCATGACTGGACACCGAGCCTTTGTTGACACTGCAAGACCCACAAGGACCTACAATGATATGTATTATCCAGGTGGATGCTGCACATTGGTGGTGGTGGAGGGGAGTCCCCATTACCTGTAAAGCGCTTTGAGTGGAGTGTCCAGAAAAGCGCTATATAAGTGTAAGCAATTATTATTAATTATTATTATTATTATTACCTTAAACCAGGAGTCGTCAATCTATGGCACGCTCACCCTGAGGTCTGTGTGAATCCTAGTGCCTATGTACAGTGATGGGGACACTATATTATAAAAAAGGTGCCGTCCTTGGGATGACACACAAAACCAAAGTCCTGACGCTCTGTGGCAATTAGAAATTCCAGGGCATTTTTTTAAAAGAGTAGGGGTGTAACCCCAGTGTCCTGGCCAAATATCTCATTGGAACATGGTCTCCTAATAACCCCCACGTATGAATTGGCTTCATCACTCTGTTCTGCTCCCCACTGATAGCTGATGTGATGTGAGCGTACTGTTGCACTACAGCTGCCTGCCATCGCATCATCCAGGTGGATGCTGCACATTGTTGGTGGTGGAAGGGAATCCCCATTATCTATTAAATGCTCAGATTGGAATGCTATATAAGTATAGGAAATTATTATTTACTGTAATTGTATTTACTATTCTGTAATTCTCCACAATATGCTACCCAATGAAAAGCTCTTTGGCAAAGAAAAAATGAATTCACATGGTTTTTATTTTTATTGCGGCTACCCTATTTCTTTTCAAAGGAAAACTTATCAACATGCCACTGATAATGTTTTTCACACTTAAGTGTAAAATCAAACATTTTGAACAAAATGGTGGTTGCTATGAAAACAAAGTTAAAGGTGATGTTTGTGGTCTGAGTGCTTGGATATAAATGACGTACCGTGATTATCAATTCTTGTGAAATACTGTGACTCAGATGGACTTCCAGAAGAGCTGTGTTGTCTAAAAGCCATGCAAGGCAGAGCTACACGAAAAGATATAACTAAGATGTTTTGAAAATCATTTTGAGGAAAGAGGAATTGACATCAAGAATACTGTATAGTGCCTCTGCTATGGTCGTAGAACAGTAGGGACACGTAAAGATCATTGCAGATAATATTGACATGCGACAGTTAATTTGCATTCTTGTGGAAAATCTTAATTTTCTACTTATTAAACTGATGACTACAGTGGTCAATATAGTGAATTTTTCTGTTGCTTGATCTACCTTGGCGCACTGCCAGTTTCAAACTCTGCTACAAACCTGAGAATATTAATTTATTGATTTTAGATATTTTTATGTATACAAAAGGGGGCAGGTTAATCACTAGGTAGGTCCCATTTTCAGGCCATAAAGGCCCATGGGGGGCAAGGGCCACCATTTTTCCTCAACCATCCAACACTGGAAGTGGAGGTGATGTGGTCAGCATCATGTTCCAGCCAGCCTATTACCCCCAGAAGGACTAACCCCCAGTACTCATTTTGAAAGCAGGTTGAGTGGACCTGGGTGCTGTCTGGAAGGAATTAGAGTAAGCTACCTTCCTTGGTGGGTTTGAACCCAGGACCTTCTGGTTAGTAGCTAGATACCCTTAAAATCTGAGCTACCACAGTTCCCAGGAAAGGAGTAACTAGATAAATCAATAAGTAAAATAAATTATTATACCCTCCAACTTGTAAGTATTTTGCCAAGCACATACCTCAGCAGTTGGTATATAGAGGCACATGAGCTCTTAGTTCTCTGGCACACCTTTGGTGTCAGCTTCAGGCTCATACTTGAAGAAGGCTCCACGGTCAAAACGTTGTGTTTTCTTTCTTCTCTTTTCAGCCTGGAATAAACCTATTACTTGTTCCTTTGCAGCCTACGCATGCTGACGCAGCTACCCACCTGAACTAATACTTTATATTAGTCTTATATTACTTTATATACTTCATATTATCATAATAAAATTATTATTTTGGTTGCTGAAGGGAACCAAAAACAGTATCTAGTAGAGAACTGGTACCCTTTTGAACCAGAGGGAAAGACCAGAGGTCCTTACTGTTACGATTCCCACTTCCCGGCAAGAGGCAGAAGAAGGCGTAGCCCACGTTGAATTAGACAACCTATCAGATCACGTATTCACTACCACCCCTCCGTCTTATCTTATACTTAAGCACAGTTTTTCCCTACCTCCTCACTCAGTATTGGTTTTCCATGTGAGCTACTTTGTTGCTCTATGCGTCATTATCCTTTGCTACTTTTTTGGGTTGGAACTGCTTATCTCTGTTTTGACTACGGTTCTTGAATTACAGCTTGGCTCTGGTACTCTCCCTGGTTACGGACTCTTGGCTTTCTCCTTTGAACTACGGCTTTTGGATTACGGCTTGGCTTCGGAAAACTCTCTCCCTGGTTTAGGATTACTGGCTTCCCCTTTTGACTTGGTTTTTGTATTGCGGTAAAGTTAAGTTAACACTTACCTTCAGAGCTCAGCTAATTTATGGGAATTGCTAACTGTTGCTCCTCCCTTCCTGGTCTTCCTTTGGAAACCATAACAGAGCCAACCTGCCCTTTGATGAATGCTCTCCAAGGGGTCCCTGAACCACACCTACTGTATCTATTCTTCCACAATCAAGAGACAGCTGATAGACAAAAGTATCATGAAGAGACTGTTGATAATTTGAGTGTTCTCTATGTGTGATCTTCCTCTGGTCTTCCCATGTGTTAACTCTTTCTGTTATGTTTCTCAGGTATTCTTAAAAAGACTGCTTGCAAAGATGCTGCTTGCAAATACTGTAGGTGCACTTTCTGTATGTTTGCCCTGATCTCTTCAATAACCGTTCAATACAAATAACCTATACATACTGTATGGCTCTCTGGATGCCTCAACCAGAAAAAAAACCCTTAAAACAATAGCTGCCCTGTTATAGGCCCCATGAGGTTTATTTTTTCCCATTGGGAGTTCTTGTTTTCCTCTCTCCTGTGTTCACATGGGTTAGCAGTTGCTATATTTTTAACTATATTTTATATTTAAAAAAAAAAAGAAAGTTTAATCATAAGCCTGAATCGAATAAAAATAGACAAGCTGCAGTGTGAAAAGAAGAAACTGACAACAGGAGCTCTAAGTCTGGGCTATAACCTCAACAAAGTGGTCTCATGATCTCTGTAAAGGATTCCTACCTTATGCGTTATAGTGACGTATTAGTTTAGGCATTAGCCAATAAATATCTATAAACAGTTTGATTATTGGTGATGTGTGTTCTATATATGCAATAGGGGTATGGCTCAGGTTGTGACCAGGATGAGAATTTTGTTACTAACATCCAATTCATCTGCAGTACAATCAGTTTTGTATTAATAGTCTATTGCAGAGAGTGTTGTAAATTCCATTTCCAGTCCCTAATCTGAAGTTATCTATGCACTTTGTTCCAGTAGTAACAGCTATAGGAATGGTTCTTGTGATGGAATCTGGCAGTAAGTTCAGGGGTGGAATGACACAGAAGCCATAAGCAAAGGTCACATGCAAAAATAGTGTAAAACCAATGATCGTTTATTTTGTTTTCCATACAACACACAAATTAAAATTAAAATATATTAATAGTAATAATGAAAGCAGAAATACAAGAATTAAATGCCTTTCCTTTCCATACTGTATATCCCAGAATGACGTAAAAGATTAAACAGGTAAGTGAATAATTAGTATGAATAGTATATACAGTACCTCACTTTGACACTTTGACTTTGAGTGTTTATTTTTTGTATACAGTACCTTTTAAAATATGTTTATAATTTTCTGGATATGTATGTTTATTTTTTATAAAAAGGGAAAGGGGCAAAAAGGGGGGTTTGTAATACCTGCAAAATTTTAGGACTTGCACTTGTGAGAACCCAATCTGCACCGTTCATGGCATATTTGTTTAAGCAATCATTGTGGCATCTTTTATGCCTTTGTGCTGTGTGCCTCCTGCCCAGTAAAGTAATTACTGTGGATTATAGATTTTATAGCATGCAAAGTGTGACTGTGAAAGTAACATTGTTCCCTTTACTCTGAACAACAGAGAAGTTATTCTGCAACAACTGACTGGCCACTTAGATTAGTGGATTGCTGTGCTTACACATTGTGTGGAAGATGCCTGAAAGCTGACAGTCCCATCCCTCTGAGGATGCTAATCACATATGGTACGAGGAACTCCAGGGTAAAATTCACATGTAGTGTACCTGACTAGGGACTATGGGCACACTGTGATTTTGACACAGTGTTACATGAGAAATAAATAGTTTAATTTTCAGGTACGAAAATATACTTAAAATCTTATACTGTGACAAGACAATGCCAGGGTGCTTGCAACTTTTGTGTTGGTGAAAACAATGTACATTACTAGATGTTTTTCTTTAACACAAAAATCCACTTGTTCTCCTGCTTTCACAATGCCATTACAGTATGCACTAATAGTGCTCCACATCAATGTTTTTTTTTCTATAATTTCACGTACCTACTGTAGGCTACAAAAGATTTAACAGTAACTTTTTGTAGCCGAATTCCACTTATAACTTAACAATGATTCTTTAACAATGGTTTTCTTGATTTGGTGGTTGGTCTACTGGTAATGTTCTCTGTACTTCTGATGCACTGAGCCAAAGACTAACACAATGTTTTTATAACTCAATCTACCAAGGATAGAAGAATTAAAAAAATATTTTGTATGTTTTAAATCTACTATATAGTTCTTTTAATAGAATAATTTTTCCATGTCTTTTTTATATGTTAAAACATGTAGTTTCCTTTTTCAAACACAATAATAAATAACTGCACATTAGACAAAGATATTTGCGATTTTATTTTGAGCCTAATTGTACTTGTAGCTCTGACAGTTTGATACTTGAATAGGACACATCAATTGCATAGAATTAAATGCATGCAGCTGGAGGTATAATCTAAAGATCACATTTGGATTTAATAATACAGCTGTCATTTGAAAACCAAGGAATAGCTGTAATTCACTTGAAAGAGAAGAAAATAAAAGAATACAAAACTTGGTTCTACTTTACAAATTCTTGGATTTTACCCATTTGTAACACTCTAGAGATTTGTAGAATGCAACAGAGATCAATGCTAAACTCCTGATGACAGTGTTTTAAAAATGGTATATAAAGTTCATCCTTGTCGTCATTATGCTGTGTTATAGGTCTTTTTTATTACCTCTGGTTGCCTGAACTTGAGTCTTTTATGAACATAATACATTCACTTGTCTGTTCTTGTCAGATCTGACTGTTAAGGAAATCTAAGAAATTTGAACGCCTGATGTGGACTCTCATGAATTACCAAATACCCTTGGTTGAGGGTCCAGAGCTGTGAGGACAGATACATTTCATATATTTTCTACAGAAAATAGTCCTTAGAGAAATGCATATTTTATGTATTTGTCTGTGTTTTATAAATATATGGCCTTGTAGTTGGAGTATTGTTTCATGTATCTCTCAGGGATTATTCTGTATGATTTTTTTTTCCTGCGAGCTGCATGATTCTGTTCTGACACCAACGAGCATGCTTTGTATACAGTACATTTCGTTAATTTATTTAGATTTAAATATAAATGTGTATATACTGTATGTTTCTGTTTGACATATCTTTAATCCTGCTCATTTGCTGATAAAAACATGAAATAAAAAAATATGGAATGTATGATCAAGGAATACAAAATGCATTCTTATTGAGAGTTCTGTGGGGGTTTAAACCTAAAATATGTTAAAGGTACAAGCATGTACAGTATATCAAAAGATAATGCAAACTATTTATGGATATCTTTGCATACATTAAGTTATATTTAAAGTTAAGTTATGAAAACTTCTTTCCAAATTGTTTTCTTATGTTTTTCACTAGTACAAGCCTAATGATTCTTGTAAGCAGAATTCAAATACTATAATGATACTACAGTGTATACATTTTGTATCCTTAGAAGTCATGTGGCTAATTCTCCAAAATACACAGTAAAATACATATAGCTCCTTGTATCATTTCCATTTTTTGTTTACATGACCCATTATGCTAATGTGCTTTCTCCTTGTTTTGCAACAGTTTTTAGTTATTCGAAAATATGCCAGTGTGTCTCTCCACACATTTCTTGGAACATGTCGTGAAAAGCAAGGAGGGCATGAGACATTACACGTGACTTTTGGTCTTCATCATGCATTGCCCATGTGTGGAGTGACATGTATTTGAAGGTGTGTGTTATCTAAAGGTAAACATGATCTGTTTTGCACAGTTTTAAGGTTCAAGGGTTGGCATATATTTGTAGACAATGTTTTGCTGAATGTCTGAACTGAATGCATGAATAATTTACAGATATATAATGGAAATCCTACTGTACAAAATATAATACATAATGAATGCTGTAAAATGTGAACCCAGTGAAAGCTCAGGTTAAGCATGTTTTAAATAAACCGTTAGAGGTTAGACTTAAGTGACTGTAAATCCTTAAATGTGGACTCAGGGACATCTGGGGCTGCTTTCATGAAAATATCTGAAATACCATAGGTGTCTTTCTTCATTCTTCATTTCTTCATCCTTTATTCTGTAAAAAGAAAATCATCGTGGTGGATACAAAACGTAGCATAACTAAGCACACAACTCATCACTGATTTGTCTGCTGTCCAAACGTCTGTGGTAATTTTGGTCAGAGGTCAATTGAGGATGGGAACTAAACAAGTTATAATGATAACCAACGAAATTAAATTAGAAACAAGTTTGACCATTTGATACAGTACACACAGTACAGTAGACAGATTATTTTTAAGGCTTATTTGGACAGAAAGCCTCACTTGTATCTTTATAGAAAGAATTGTTTGAAAATTTGATTAATACGGCACAATCTGTTGTTAACATAAAATGTTATAGAAAAAAAAAACAAGTGCTGCTTTTGGTAAAATAAATACCAAAAAAATGTTGCAATGACTTCTGTAAAACCCAAATAATGAGGTCTCAATAACACAGTGATTCCACTTATATGACAAAAAATCTTGTAAAGCTACAGATAAACAAATGACTTTGACATAAGCTAGCAAAGAATGCTTTTAACAGCCTTCCTGTCATTAACTTCAAAACCCTGACATGGACCTAAATTCTGAATGTCGAAGGTGTTTCCACGTGTCATTTCTAATAGGATACAGGTGCACGAGCTGTTTTGGAAAGTTTCAGAAATAATTTTCCTTGTGTGAAGATACAAACAGCAAACTGAGCAGCAGATGTTCAGAATTTTTGCTTTTTAGTGAAATGTGGTTTGGCAGCTGTCAGTATCATGCCTTTGGGAAAAGAGAAAATGACCATAATGGCAGTGAGGTTGGTTTACTTTTTACCTACTCAGCTTCCTGAACTTCCCTTCAACCAACTGTTTATCACAAGTGTGATAATTTGTCCTATTACACCATTCTGAAAGGTCAAAATATTTATTTTAGTCTTGACATGCCTTAGAGCTTTGGGTTTTCATGGGTAGTCACCAGTTTCTTTTATTTCTAGCATGGAAAATTAAATTAGATATGTAGACATGAAAGCTAAAGTGTGTGTATTTTGAATTTATTAGATTTTTAGGCCACTGTTGTGGGATGTCTTTGAAATGAGGAAAACAATTTTGTAAAAATATTTTTACATATATAGTATGATTTGGAAATGTTGTCTTTTCTGCTTATTCACTTTTTCTTTAAGCAAAGGACATTTACAATTTACAAGAATTCAAAAGCCTCACATTTGCAAATAGAAAATGCATCAGAAAAGATTAATTTATTTTTAACAAATGAAATGTTTCAGACAAGAAAAAAAAGATTTTTAAAATTTTGCAAAGCAAAATGTAAAAATCTCTGTGGTTAGGTAAAATTATGTAATGAATTGTACAGTTCATACAGATACATTTATTATCATAAATATAGAAATTCAAGTGATTCATTCAAGTTACAAGAACAGTATACTAATAAAAGTTTACTCAACTTGAAGTGCAGGACAAGCCGCCTAAACATGTTGTTGAAGCTGATACCTTGGCTTCTTTCAACCAAATGTTAGATGAGATCCTTGAATCAATCAACTACTAAAAACTAGACAAACCAGATGGGTCAAATAGACATTTTATTTTATAATGGAAATACTGTGTTGTCCAGCAGATATGGATCTTGATCCATTGAATCAAGGCAGCATTATCTTCCAGCAAGAAACTGTATTATGGCCTTTCATTGTTGAAGCTCAAATTCCTGTAAGGTGATTATTTTTTACATTTTGATTCCTGAATTAATAAAATCGTTTAATTAAATTAAAGCATGTTTGGAACATGTTCTGTTTCAAGGTTCAAAGATTGTGCTTTCTCTTTCATAAAGGCCAGCTCTACATATGCAAGCTGAAATTTATAATTATACAAGCATGAAAACAAAACGAAGGCACCAGTGTTGCAAGAAAAATGGTTTGAACTTTAAATGAATCATACACTTATGTGATTTACATTAATGTTCCATTTATATTATACTAAACAATGTACAATTTTACATTTATAATATTTCAATTTTACCCTTTCTGAAACCCTTCTTCTTATTAGATTATTCTTAACCTTTAAAGGTTTCCCTTTGACAAATTTGACTCTACTTTGCATGTTTAACTTGTGCATCTCTAATATCAAACAGATCTAATTTCTGTGACACAGATTGAAGAACCATGGTGAAAAATCATGTTTTACAAAATCTTTTTTTACCGGCTCATTAGATTTGACTCCCCACATGGATAAAGAGTCAATAGAGAGCTGTTGTCCTATACATGAGGCCACAAAACAGATGAAAGGAAAAATTTTGGCAAGTAACCATCTACATGCTGGTGGTTTTTTATGTGACCCATGGTTAATAACTTCCTCTTATAAAATGGCAGTCCAAGCCCTGTTTCAAACCCAGCAATAAGGTAACCCTAGCGAAGATGAAGAGCATCTCGTGTTTTTAGTTTTTTTGCACAGATACCACTAAGCTACTTATGGTTCAATCAATTTTTACAATTGTGGTTGGACTGAAAAAGGTTAAAATATAAACACTAAAATAACGTCTTAATTAAATGTTTGAAGTTTATAAATCACCATTTTTTCTGTCTTTTATTTTTTTGTGGGCTCCGCTGTTAACCTCAAGCTTACTTCCTCCCAAGGGTACTTAAAAATTCCAAACAAATGAGTAGATCCGCTGCACACAGAGAAACTGCAAACATGGTCTCATATCCAAACCAGCAGTGGTGGGGGGTTCTGACTGTTGCCACCATTGGACATCAGGAGGAAAACAGATGACATCTGAAAGTCTTAAAATGTATTTTAACATATTGCATATTTTATACATAGACAGAAACCGAACTTTAAGCATTGATTTTACAGTCTCTCATTTTTATATCAATAATAACCATAATACATTATACAGTATACTGTAAGTGTCATCATTAAAGTGTTATATCAGGTACAATAAAGCAAAATTTAATTCTGCATTTCTGCAAATGTTAATGCGTTGGACTGGGGCTTCGGTTTTCTTGGTTACTGGAAACCTTTCCATGGCAAAGGACACCTATCCAGGCGTGATGGATTACAGTACATGTGAATGAGATGGGCACCAATTGTCTTGATGCAAGTATCCACAAGGAAATAGAGAAATATTTAAACTGGAATGGAAGTGGGGAGAAATCAAAGAAAACTGGAATGGAAGATACATGGGAAGCACCGACCAAGTGACAACCAAAGGAAAAAAACAACAAAAAAAGAATCAAATAATTGAGCACTCATACCTAAATGTTAAGAGTATCAGGAACAAACAAAACAAATAAATCTACTGCATTAGCAGGAAATTCTGATTATACTGGAATAAACTGAATAAACACTGTTCTGGAGAAATGATAAAAGACAGATAAAGGGATGTTATGTTGAAATTGTGTAAAGCACAAGTAAAGCCTTATTTAGAATCTTGTGTGCATTTGTGGTTACTGCATTATAGAAACGATTCTGCTCTAGAATCAATCCAGAGAAGAGCTACTAGATGTATTCATGGGCTTAAGGGATTCTGCTGTATTGGCTGTCTGAAGGAATTGAATTTTAAGAGAAGATCTGAAGGAACAGAGAAGATTACAACTGCTTCCGATACAAGTATTCAAAATGCTCAAGGGCAGTGACAAAGTCAAACAATTTGATTTCTTAAGAATGGTCAGTGAAACACGAACAAAAGTACTTTAGCATATTTTTGGTTTAATCAATTAGTTTTTATAGATGCATGATCAATTTCCTAAATGAGCAGTATTTTGATTGATTTTTCAACATTTTATGTGCATGTTCTGCAACAGATGCAATGATACACCAGCCACTGTGCTGCCAGCAGAGTTTTGAAATGTACATTTTGAAATGTACTGTTATTATGTTCTTAAGTTTTGTGCATTGTGCCACGTTTAATTAGGCATAAATTCTGATATTACACAACAATTGTTCCTACTATATATAAAACATACTGTACAGGCAAACATACTGTATTAATAAAGGGCACAAACTGAGAAACAAAAGGATGTTTGTACATTTTCTCTCCAGTAAGCAAAATGGATAATAAATTAAATGTGTAAACTTTTTTAACTTTAGTTTACATTTATAGTATAAACGTCTAAAATTAACACACACGGCACTCACTCATATTGTTATGATTGCAGGTCTTTTGAGATGTTACACAATAAACACCAACATGATGTACAACCTTGTGGACATTAAATAGTATCTTTAGAGAATTCCTTAGGGGGAGTAAGTCAGGGGGTCTCCAGCTGTGTGGCAATGAAATATAGCTCTTTAGGGACCTGTCATCTGTATCACATTTGACTAAAATTTCTGAAGCCTTTTTTCTAAATTTCAGACAAGATGTTTTTTAGCTCAATAAATTTCAAATCTGATAGTAAACCCTTTTTTGATCTGAAATATGTCAAGAAACCACTTTTTGGAAATACATTTTAACTTGTTGTTGTTAAAAATTCTTCATGTACTGTATACATTATACGGTAGCAAGCATATTCACCCTTATATAAAATGTCATGAACTTTTTTTCTCATCATACGAACCTGACTCTCAAGTTATTCCATTATGTCACTGTATGAAAAGCTGTTATTCTCCCATCATATTCTATGTAATACTTTGTTCCAAAAATACTTTGTAATATTTCTGGTTTAATCAGTTAGTTTTTATAGATGCATGATCAATCTCCTAAGTGAGTAGTATTTTGATTACTTTTTAAACATTGCTTGTGTATGTTCTGCAGAAGATGCAATGATACACCAGCCACTGTGATGCCACTGTGCCACTGTGTTTTGAAATGTTTTTTGCCTTTTATGTTACTATGCATTGTTTCACTCACCTCATGTACACATGTATACATAAAAATATTATAAAAATATAATACATTTCTGAATTAAATTAGTCAGGTTTCAATAAGCACACATTATTCAATTTGCTATGCACAAACAAACATTAGGTTTGAATATGATGACTATGTGTTGTACAGTTTACACAGTTAACTTCTGTCTTTGCAGTTTTTATTGAAGAAATGGTCCATCTTTCTTACCAAGGTCATATGAGCAGACTAATTTTGACAGATTTTCTGTCTTAACAATGGAAACCATTAGGAGGGATACTGGCTGCATATTGAACAGGCTGTATGAGTTTCTCATACTTTTATCAGTTAAACAAAAGAGGGTAAAGTAGAGTTGTACAGCTGTAGCTCAACAGAAGTTAAAAACAAGATTTTAATGTACAGTATAGTCTTCAGTTTAGATTTGTAGTGGAGCTAGTGCGGTGACGTCAGCGCCCTCACTGCGCGTAGCAGGGACCTCAGCTACCTGGGCTGAGGGAGGTCTCCTTTAGCTCACGCGGTTGGTGCCCTGTTGTGTTATGCCGGAGACCCGGGTTCGCGCCCCAGGTGTGAGGGACGGAACGGGCGGCGGGGGGCACGACCCCGCGCGGAACCGTGACTATCACAGATTCACTAAGTAAATCATACCACAAGTTTAAAAACAAAAGAGTTAATGTGCATAACAAAAAATAATACATTTTCAATTATTATTGATCCTGAAATTTAATATAAAATGTTAAGTACTGTGTATGATTTATCTCCAACAACAAACATTAGAAGAATGAATATTCTCTGAAATATAGTAAAAAGTCTTGTCCTTTTGCTCAGTCATGGTCTCTGACTCAATCCAAAATAATATACACTAAGAATGTTGTATCATGTAGTGTTTTTCCCTTGTTTCCTTGAATTAAATTTGATTTTACTTTTCAAACTGCAGGGCAAGAATAAACTACCTGAAATGAAATGATCACAACCCATGAAGTGGGGAACTGATATTCCTAGAGAATAGGTACAGTATGATGGCAAATGAAAAAAAGCCATATCGATGTTAATGCTAGAAAAGTTTGTTGGGTTTTTCTATTATGAAATAATTACAGAACTTTTCATTCTTTCTGCCTCAAAATTGACAGCGAAGCCTAAGAGTTTAGGGAGAACAATTCCACCAACTGTCATTGACAACATTGAGCATAAAGAAAAACCAGACATTTACAAGGAGAATAAACTACTGTACAATGTTTAAATAAAGCTAAATACTTTTTATGTGCTGTTTGTGGTGAGTAATGTACATATCATATACTTGTCTAAATTGCACTGTAAATATTATAATTTGCTTCCTGTTTAACACCATATTAATACCTGTAAATCAGTAATGAAGCAAATGTGCCTAATCTGGATTTTTTTTGTGTCTATGTCAGAAATTATGCCAAATTGAGAAGACAGCCACCGAACCAGAGCTTGTAGTCTTGCTTTAGAAAGAAAGAAATTGCTTGGTAGGGTCTTCTAAATGAGGTGCCATAAACTCTTTGGTGTTTTAAAGTAAAATAATAAGATAAAATTGCTAATTATGATATTGGTCTCTTAAAATATCTTTAGAATTTACTTCTTAAAAAAACAATTTTCATCTTTTGTTGTAAATGAATAAGATCTGATGGGATATAAAGTATATACTGTACAGTATGTACTACCAAATATCTCATTAGTACTACTGATTCTGATAATGATCATGTAGAATCTGCTGAACTGTTTGTTAAAACAGGTAACCATCATAGTAGTAAAAAGCAGAAATATGTATTCCAATTTTAAACCTAGTTATCTGCAAACATGTAGAGAGTAGGGTGTGGTCCATCAAACTACAGTGTGTGGCACCTGCATTTTACAGGCTAATGAAGCTAATATGAAGAGACAGTAAATTATTTCCTGCCTCAGGGAACAATTCTAATTTCAGAATCTAAATGACTCACTAAGGAGTAAAATCCTTCACAGGCGCAGAAAAGAAGCATTCTATATTTTGCTTCAGTCCATCTTTGTACTTTAGGTGAAAAAAATGTACAGTATGTTTGCACACATTACTAATTTATTTTATTCAGACTGATCGTCTCCACAGTGTTTTGAGATTATTCTGTAAAGTATAACACCTTTACTTGGCATGAATAACTTCATTCTTTATTGGTTTCATCCTCTTTTGTACTGTAAATACTGCCCAAAGACTCACTTGGTTAAGTGTCTCTGAATTAGAAAGTGTCTCTGAATAATTAAACAAGACACTTCAATATTGCAGATTTTTTTATCATGTGAGTTTTAAAAATTGCTTTAACAGGTTTAATGAGATTTAAAAGTAATAGAGTCAAAAGCAGGAAATAGAGAAAGAATTGGGCATTGTCTGCTTCTTTGAAAAATGTGACAGTTTTCCTGAGTCTACAACATTTATACTGTAGCACATAATATGCTGTAAAACTAAAATGACATCTATAATCAATGCAACCAGACTCGTTTCCCTAAATATAGAGTTAAGGATCTTGTTTGTCTTGCTGGAGTGTGTTTCTGTGACAACAACTGGCCGATTGACAGGTTGGTCCTGAAACTCCAGAAGTATCTCCTGTTGTACTGTACAGTATATCTGGCCATATGTTTGCATGCATTTATTACGTAATTTTGACTGAGCTATAAAAGTGAAGATATGCGGTGGTCGGGTCTCATTTGTCAGACTGCATGCACTATTTGCACCCAGCTGTGTGAAATAAATGAGTTGCATTGAGATATTAAGATTAAGAGCAAGGTCAGGACAACAGGTGCAGGTAAACAACATGAGTAGCCAAATAGAGGCCAACAAAAACAAGTTTAATCTGAGGCCTGTAAAAACATAATGGCTATTACCACTCAGGAGAGGAAATAATTAAAACCATTTTCTGACTTAGTTTGTTTCATATTAGTCACTTGAATGGCAAATTACGAACATCTGCAGAACACAATATTTTAGCTACTGCTAGTCTAATCCAGCACTTGTAACCACAGCATGGAGGGGGGGGGGGGGGGGGAGGGTGGTGGTGATTTTGTTCTGCTGATTGAGGAGTCCTTTAGTAGAGCCTGTAATTAAATTTGACCCACACGTGATACCTATGCCACAAATGATGCCAAATAAGATTGTTTGAATCCATAAGGTTCCATTTTATATCTCTAATGCACAATATCCTGTGCAAAACCAAAAGCAAGACCATCAAAGAAAGAAAATGAACAATTATAAACACATCTGTACAGTATGTGTTTTTTAATCATGGAACATTTCACGTTTCCGGGAAAAAAAACAGCGGGATTTACAGTATACTGTTCAAATAAGGAAAGACCAAACTCTGGAATGAAATTCATATAGAAGAGCTTGTGCTTATTCAGTTCTAATTCTGTTTAAAATAATTTAAATACTGATATAAAGATACTCATAATGCTTCAGTTTCATCACAGCAGTCCTAATTCTGATATTGCTACTTGTGAAGGCAGTGTTGTAAAAATTACATTTGGAATTAAATTGTCATTTTTTGTACAGAATTGCCTTAGTTATCTTACTGCTGAACTAATTGATCACTGTGCCATTTTACCCCTGTCTGTTCTGATTAAACCAGTATAAATCCAGTGCATTGGCAAAACTCTATGCTCCATGAAAAGATCTGTCTCTCACTTACTATGTGCAAAGTAAATAAAAACAAAACAAATGTTAAATATGTAAGGAAGCCTTTTCTGGCTTTGGTTCTTAAGTTACAATTGTAGCCTGATTTTTATAGTACTGTATATATTTTGTTGTTGTTCCTTCAACAGAAACTATTTTTGGCCAGATTAAGTCTGACAATCTGCTTTTAAATAAATAGCTTGGTAAATGAGGGGATCATAAGGGTAAAAACTGAATTAATGGCTTATTATTGGACAAAATGTTGGAGGTCTTTAACCTGTTAGACCCTGGGTCTCTTACACCGGACCTGGAGGGCCCCAGTCTAGTTAATCTTATAAATCACCTTTCTTTTTTTAGAGATTGAGAACACAAGTTACTCATTAATTAAGACAGTAATTTGCTCAGTCTTAATTGACTGAAGGATGTTTTAATTTTATAGTTGAATTGGTTGGGGTCTTTAGAAATTTATGATAAAACGTTTATCTATTAAACCACCAGGAGAAGGACACCCAAAGACTAGGGTGGAAGACCTCTGTTCAAGATATATTCATGTGTTTTCTGGATATGTACAGAAAGGCATGAAAAACAACAAACTAGTAATGGAAACAAAATCTTTGGGTACAAGAATACCCACTTGTTGTTTCTTCTACTCTTTGTGTTTTCCTCCTTTATACAGAAACACTGTTCAATGCTGATATTTTATCAGCATTTTAGCCACATTATTTTAACCTAACAGATAATCCTGATAGATTTGTAGCTGTAAAAATAGTCTTTTAGCTTCATGGATGTGTAGAGAGGAAGTGATGCTAATGAGAAAGGAAAATTGTTTGGGCTACAATTATTTTAACTGGAGCAGTGTAAGTGAAGTACCTCATTCAAGGGCACAACAGTAGTGCCAGCTCCAATGATTTGAACTCAGAACACTCCTGCTAAGACACAACCACTGCTCCCCTCAGCTGCCATTTTCTTGGAATAAAAACTATTTTCTAGTTAAAACAGATCTACACAATGCCTTCTGTTTGTGTGATGTTTTGAAAATTGGACCATTTTATTAATTTGTAACTATGAAACATTTAACATAAATTTTAGTTGTTTCACACATAGTTTGCGAGCATTGGCTGCACAGGAATTCTGCATTTCTGAGCTCTGCAAACTTCAACGCTTTAAGGCAAATATGAGACAGAGGCAAATCGTGTGGGTCTGTTGGACCTAAAAATGTACTTACAAAGAAAATGACAACTGGGATAAACCTATGACATTTAAAGAAAGGGATTGCTAAATGCAGCAAAAAAATACCCTAGGCAAAATATTGTAGGTGAATACCAGAGTTACTACAAATTCCACTTGATGATAGGCAGCTAGTGTCTGAAAACGTGTCTGTAATATTATCAGCCCTATCTATAGTATTTTAGAAGTTACAAATTCTGTGTATTAATAAATTAAAACACTTAGGTCAAGATTGTTATCTGTATTACTCTCTCACAACTCCCAATCAGAAACCTAATGCAAAATCCCCTGCAACTCCTACTCAGCAAATGTGAGGTAACACATCTTGGATTTTGAGAGTGAAAAGTTTGGCAAGTAAAGGGTTAAGTCTGGCGGAGACTAGAGCAGGAGAAAATGAGACTATTAGCTATTGCCTTCTGCCAAACCTTGTATCAGAGCCACTGAGAAAGGAGAGATTTATGATTTGTCTGTTTTTCAAGAAACCTTGCTATTTATATTGAACTCTGAGATTTCATGAATCTAACAAGATTCACTGGTCTCTGAGGTATTTTGTCACTCTGCCCTCATACACACTCAGCCCTTATATGTAACAATGTCTAACCTTACAGAGTATTTTGTTATAATTAATAATATCAATAAATTAAATAGTTCTGAAGTAACATATGGTTTTAAAATGTGTACAAACATACCTGTTCATTCATGTTGTTCTACCTCCTGTTTAAATAAAGAAATATATCAGAAGAACCAAGAAAAAGGCCAAAAGAAATACAGCTTTGGAGCCAAAGTTAATGTAAAGACATTTTTCAGCACACAACATTACATGACAAAAATAAATAAGATTTTGTGCATCTCAGAAATAAAAATAGGTCTATTATAAAATACTAGCTGGAAATAGCAGAAACTTTCAATGATTGAGATACTGACTGCATTCCAAGAGATAGCAACGAAGTATTTAGAAAATATGGTCTTCATGCTTAACTAATCCACTAGATTTCTTTGACTACTGCTGTAGTTAAACAACACGGAATAAAAACAGAAAATGGAGAGTGGTGTTTGGTGGAGTTGCCTCAGACTGAAGGTAAGTCATTAGTAGAGATGAGCTATAAGAGAAATAGTTTCTTCCTGGCTATCTTCCCACAAAAACCATTCTCATTCTGTCTATTCCTGATAGCTGAGGCATGACCACTCACATTTGCTGCAATGTGAGAGGCCTGCAGATTCTTAGCTATTACTTCTGTGGTTTGATGTGACTTCCCGGATGATTTTCCAGGTTAGTCCTGGTGAGATCTTGGCAGGACGTCCAGTTCTGGGTAGAGTCACTGTGGTCTTGTAGACTATCTGTCTGACAGTTAATGGATGGATCCCCAGATGTTAAAAAAAGGTTTTGTAACCCTGTACAGACTGGTGTGTATCATGTACTCCTTTTCTGAGGTCCTGAGAAATCTCTTGTGATCCTTGCATGATGTATTGCCACTAATTTGTATCAAAACTCAAAAGTTCAAACGCAAAATGTTTCTGATAGTTCTATGGGAGAGTGCTGCCCAAAACCATTCCTTGTTTACTTGTTACCAAATTGTTTAATCATTCAACTATTATGAACAATTATGAAGGACAAAGAAATTTGGAACATTTGAAAGTTTGCATACTGGAGTGTCAAATTAAGGGTTAAGCCGCTAGAGGGCAGGGGTGAGACACTTCAGATATAGAGAGAGTTTATGATGATCAGATATGCAACAGATATTAGGGGATTGGCGTCATTTGTGTGTGAAACCAGTATTCTTTACTTAAAGGTTTAGTGAGTAAACAGTCCTAGCCAGATCATGGGAGACTCTGATGATGGGCTCAATGGGAGCTAAACCCTCATTGGCGAGGGGGCAGTGAGAAGCCAGGTCTCACAGTGAGAGAAGAGTGAGTTCCTCATTGGCAGGATTGTCAATCAGAAGTATAGGATTAAAGACAGAAAACAGATTAAGAAAAGGAAAGGAAAAGAGACTACAAGAGAGACAGGAGATGGGAAGAGATAGAAAACTTGAGCATGTGTCAGGCAAGAGGTCCTGGTTCAAAATCATCTCAAAAGCCCTGATTGGAGTGAAGAATTTGAGCCTTGTTAAGATAGCTTACTATTCTGCAGATTTGAAGGTACTTAGAGTTCCTGAATGAAGAGTCCCTCAGTTTAAAAAAGCCTCTCCAGCTTAGTGAGTACATTTTAGAATAGGGAGGTAGGCTTCCACTTATTTTGTGGCATCTGGGTTAGCAGAGAGAGATTTAACTTTAGGTTATATTCTGTTCAGTTTAGAAGGCTACTAATTTCTTATTCCCTTTGTAGGCATTAAGAGTGGAATACTTAATTGGTAGAAGTCTGGGGGTTTTCTGGGTAGTCTAGACATACACTAGATCTCTTAAATTACAAATGCCTCGTAATGTAAATACTGTAGGGAAACTTGTGTGTTATATGTTTATATTGTATATAGTGTAGTGTGTTTATGGTTATTGTTAATAAATATTTGTTTCACCTAGTGTGCCTCAATTATTACTCTTTTCACCAAAACTGTGCCAGAGGATAAATAATTTACGTGCCTCTAACTATACCAACCACTCAGGTATATTCTTGGAGGAATCCTAACAAACTGGGGATGATGATTATTTATTTTATGGTTTGTATAATCCGCTTATTCAGTTCCTGATTTTGTCCAGGTTCATAACCCCCCATTTGTAACAATATACAGTAGATCTTTTGTTATTAATATGTCATCTCTATGTTGTAGTTTTTCTTTTGTTTCTTACTTTATTTCCTCTGGTCAGTCTCCAACAGGGCACCTGTAAACTGTAACTTTTTCCAATGTTTTTCTCACGAAGTGCAAGGCTGATCTGGCATAGCAAAATCTTGGGTCTCCACATTCTTCACTTTCACCATCTGTAGAGGAAACCCTGGATATTAACTCAGGGATGGTAGCCATGTCTTGCGTGGCCTTTTCGAGCTCTATTTCTCATAGCCAAACACCTTAGACTCTTTCATTATTGTTCTCTAGCCTTGAGGTCTAAATTGTTCACCCTCAGTTCACAGGTTAATTTGGTGCACTTTTCCAGCTCTACAGCTTGTTGGCTTTGTCTGTTAGGCATTCAATTCATTTTATTTTTATATAGATCCCTTAGCAACAAGTTGTCACATAGCAATTCAATAGTTATTTACAAAAAATATGCAAAGGTGGTCGTACAATGCAATAAATTCAAAAGGAAATTTGTGTAAGTGTCCTGGTTCAGCTAGGGTTTTACATCAGCTGGGATATTTGCAGTAGGAAACCAGGAGGACCACTAAATGCCATTTTCTACATGGTGCTGGGACTCTGGGATTAGAGCAGGGGATGCTAAAAGGCTGAACAAGCTCATCAAAAAAGCAAGTTCTGTCATTGGGTGGGACCCCTTGGAGGTAGTGGTTGAGAGGAGAATGGTGTCCAAATTAATAGCCTTCATGGACAAGGTCTCCCATCCCCTCTATGACATTATTGTGAGAATGAAGAGCACATTCACCAATAGGCTGATCCAACCACGGTGCGACAGGGAGCGCTACAGAAGGTCACTCTTGCCTTCTGCCATAAGACTTTACTCATCCATTGTCTGTCTGGGCAGGGGCAGCATTGACCTGTTTTTGGACTAAACATGAAATCTCTGTTTACAGCTGGTTTTGCTGTTTACAACTGATTTTTGCATAACATATGCTGGTGATTTGTGCAATATATTTATAATGTGCAATAATAATCTTATTGTGTACTGTACATTCTGGTTTGGTTTATATTTTCTGTACTGTGAGCAATTCTGTATTCTCAATTTTTTTTACTTTTTATTGCACTTCTCACTGTACTTATTGTATTGTAAAAAAAATTGTACATTTTTAAATCCACTTTATAGGGAATATTTATATAAAACCATAAAGGGAAATTTTGGTAGCTAAAATAACAATAACAATAACACTATTATAATAACATCTCTGAACGTCATTAACAATAATAATTTATGAATAATAAATATGAAATATAATGTATAAGAAAATTGAGTTTTTTATGTGTATTCAGTATTTAGATTTAAATACAAATTATTAAGTCACTATATTTAAAGAAATGTAAATTATACAATTTAAAATCTACAGGTCTAAGGTCACTGTTCATCACCCAAAGGAAAATATACCTGAGAGCATCTCACCTGACAATCACCAGCTTGTGATGCCATACATTAAAAGCAAGAACCAAACTAATTTTAATTGGTGAACTCACGGGCTCCTCTTCTTTCTCCAACTAACCTGGTTGTCTGAGTTTTTCAAACACATACTGTAACTTTTTTTCAAGACACCAGGGTGAGAGAGTAAGTCGTATAATACAGAATTCTGACCAAGATTTTCTTTCTGAAACAGAAGACATATTGTGTTTGTGAACCCACTGCTTTTTTTGCCTGATCATCGAAATCAGTTGGAGTCTTTTGTTCAACATCCTGCGTATCTTAGCATATTCAGCACCAAGCTATAGCTGGGATGAATCAAGTTCTCCCTATAGTCTACCTCATGGCTGGACCCAAAGAAGACTGAAGTTCAATAAAATGCTAACTTCTAGCGTGGATGCCTATGAGTCAACAATAGCTGCTAAGGCCAATGCAGGAAAGCTCTCTCTGCTCTCTGTACCTGGAACACTATAGATAGCAAAAGCATTCACTGCAGATAGAGCGAGTAGCTGCCAAGTTGCACCATGGAAAAATCCAGTTCTGTTCCTTCTTCCCAGCAGAAAGTTTGAACTCATCAAGGATGTTTGGCCAGCAGATCTAGGAGTATGAAACCTTTTTAATTAGTCAGTTAAGAGCAGTATTCTGCCCAACATACTGTATGCTTTCTGCAAAAGAAGAAATCTTGTATTTGTGAATCTACTGTTATTTTCGCCTGATGAACAAAATAAAACAGTTGGACTCTTTTTGGCAACATCCTTAATGTCCATACTGAGTTCTCCCACCTAATTAGTCATTGGACATAAGAAAACAAACTGTGTACAAACTATTACTTCAAGACCAAAGTTCAGTAATTCTAACTTCTGGCAGAACTAGCTGAGGGAGGGTCAACGCTAGCTGCTGAAACTAAATGCAAGGCAAAGTTCCCTCTGCATCTGGAACACTTCCAGAAAGAGTTAGCAGCTGCCAAGTTAAATGAACCATGTATCAATCTAGCCCAGCTCTATCTTTTCAGTGGAAAGTTTAACCCATCAAGAATGTTTGGCTAACAGATCTTTGAGTATAAAACGTCATTGTTCACATTATAATTCTCAAGAGTTGAAATATTGTTCCAAACACATTTTTTGTTCAGTTCATGATAATAAATGCATATTTACTTGTTTCTGACAGTATGAACGTGATGTTATTATAGTCGATGTATTTTAACTCTAAGTATATTAACTGTTCTTTTTATAATTCCTGAGTGAATGATCAGCCTTTTCTATCACTACAGATTATTTCACAGATATATTCTTTTATGTTTGTTATTAGCTATTTTATGTTTTGATGTTATGTCTATAAATTATATATTGTATATTAGAATCTGTGTGTGAGGCTATAAATTATTGTGTTTGATTTCTAAAGGTCATCAATTACAGTCTCAATTTAACATTACAGTTATTGTTTACCATACCAAGCTTTTTGACCATACCAAGTATAGTTCTTGGTGATCAGCAGAACAAATCATAATAAGCATCTGTGGCAGACCACAAATTTATCAGTGACTGACATATTGAATATGGTACTTATCTTAATTTGGAAGAAATTATCCTAGGAACTGGAAAGAAAGTGCTGGGTCTCTGCTCTCTTCCAGGTGCTTGGTTATATTAAGGAATTCCCACTAAGGTCAGATCACAGTTTGAAAGTATGGGAGGAGCAAAACTTAAACTTTCTTTCTCTTCCCTGGACTGGAGATTTGATACCATGTCATCCACTCTGAAGATGTGATGTGTTTTTTGAACACATGTTCCTATGTCAGTTCCATATGATTTGCACATTTGCTTGTGCCAGAAGGTTATGTCCCATCATCCCGTTAATTCCATTTTTCTTCTCAAAGTTGTTTTGAAGTATGCTTAGATCTCCCACAATCTATAGATATCCATTCCAACACATTGTGCATTTTTTCTCAGTAAACCAAAAAAGTCTAAATGCAGAAGTTCCGTTTCTTCACCCCCCCCCAAAATGTCACAGACTCCAACCTACAAACACATTAGCCCTTTGCCACCAATAAACTGATACTGCTTTAACTCCAGAAGTGCAATCTACAGTGTAGGGCCTGTACTTCAACTGCAGTTTTTAGTTTTTTTACTTTGAGAGCTCTTACCAGTAATGAACAGCAATGCACACATATAGAAAAGGGAGCTCCCAGAACTGAATTGGCATGTGAGAAATTTTGCAACTTCCTCCTATTTAAGACATTCTGCATTAAAACAGAGCTTAGACTCATGTCATTGCTGAGCTCTAAAACTGTGAGTGAAATGCCTCCAAGAATATAACAGTTTTGGATACAACTTTAATTATATTTAATTATAACTTTAAAGGGTGGTACAGTGGAAAAATGGTTGGCATTGCTGCCACACAGTATTAGGGTTCTGGGTTTAATTCCGGACCTGGGGTGCTATCTGTGTGGTTTATATGTTCTCCCTATTTTTGCGTGTGTATCCCCTGGATACTCCAATTTCATGCAACAAACCACAGACATTCTGGTGGGTTAATTGGCTTTGTGTGAAATTGGCCCTGGTGTGAATGTGTGTGTTTGTGTGTGTGTGTGCCCTGTGTTGGACTGGCATCCCTTCCAGGGTGTATCCCTCCTTGCTCCTGTTGTGTGCTGGGATAGGTTGCAGCTTTCTGCAACCCTAAATTGGATGAAGTGGTAAGAAAATGGATGGAGGAACATATAATAACTTTAATTTCTTAAAGTTAAGGAATGAGTTGTAAATATGATCTTCAAATAATGCTCACCTTCAAAGCCATTAAATATTTAACATTCTTCAAAACCCTCAGTGTCTCACAGAAACTTTTGACTGGAGAAGTCACTACATCTCTAACTAAGTCTGTAGTTGACTAGAAAAGTCACAGCTGTAAGCTTTGTGCCTGAAACCTGAGAAAATCCTGGCCAGTTTATCCCATCCATGTCAATGGCAGTCTGACTGTTGTGCATATTTCTAGTTCTACTTTTTAAGATGTTTTTATTGTAAAATAAAGTATTAAGTTAAAAATATGCAATATACTGATTCCTCAGTTCTGTCATGTTCTGTCGGATATGTTGTCTCACATTTTTATTACTTCATGGCTTTATTTAACATGCAGGGACGTGGTTATCATCCCACAAACCCTAAATCCTCACAACACATTGGTGAAACTTCAACACAATTCAGTAGAAGCAACATTAATCTTTATCCATCTTACATGTCAGTAATGTACATGCTGTTTTTCAGACAGAGATTAACAGATGAATAAATGTTAGTCCATTTCCAACTCATCTGGGGTCATGGCACATGTAGTACATTTAACTGAGCCAAACCAGCATGTCCGGGACTCGGAGATTCCTCAGAACTTTTTATGTTCATTTAAAAAGATTTTTAATGTAATCCTCACCCTATGGATGTTGGGCAAATACAGCAACGCTTTTCAGTTTTTTGGGTAACCACAACACAACTTCTGCTCCATTAAAAGCCCACGTCCCATAAACACTCATTTTTTTCAGGTTGCAGAAAGCTGTCATCATGGACAAAAAATAAGGATGATAAAAAAAGAATATTGAGAGAAGCTGTTGCTTTGCGATGAGAAGCAGATTTTTCAGAATATTCGCTTTAATATTATACTCTGGTACAATTCATATCCATTGAATGTAAGAAAATTAATTAACCTTCGATTTTTATATTTTTCTATATTTGTATCAATTGCCCTAATGTAACAAGGGTGATCATTTCTACAGGTAGAACAGAGCAGAGTACATAATTGTTTCTTTGTAAAATATACAGTACCATACAGCTATGTATCCCAGGGCTTTGCTGAGAAAGTAGTACAGTAAGTAGTAATAGTAAGAAGTAGTAGTAGTAGTTAGAAGTAAGTAGTTTTTCTGTGTTTTGTTGCCAACTCAATTTCTACACATTGGCAGTTATGTACTACAATATTTCATGCACTTTTAAGAGTCATGGAACAGGTGTGATTTTGACAGCATACATATCAGGAGTGTGAAGTTACTTTTAGAAAATCCAGGTCTCATCACACTAATCTTTGTAACAGCGTGTTCTCAAATGTTTCAGGGTTGAAGTGGGACAGAAATAACAGTTCAAGGAGCCACAAGAAAAACCCTCTAGGCAGGGCAGGATGTGGCTGAATTTGGCCAATGTTTAAGAACGGCATTAGACTTAGCTTCATTGTAGATGTTTTTGAAGCTCAGTAAAATAAGCTTTTATATTTGCTTTAAATAGAAAAACTGACAAACGTCTAAGGATTAAAGTTACAGTGGAGTTCATGGGAATATCCATTGGGATGGTTTTTTTCCCACTGACATCTAACTAAAATATACACTATTTGCTTATAAAAACTGTGTAACAGAATCTCGAAATGGTGAGAGACATGCTCCTACCATTTTGCCTGTTACACTTTGGAGAAGTTAGTGACAATGATTGGTACTGTATGTTTGAATAGACTTCAGCATTCTATCCAGATTCCTTGTAAAATGGGGTCTTTTTCTTCATATTGTAGTGTGTAGAAATATGTTTTTGCATCTTAACCATGTAGAAATTGAACAAATTTGTTTGTTTTTTTTTTTGGCATGGTGGCTCATACATTATGACAGAAGAATACCTACACTTTACAACAAATTTGGAACCTTTGCCTGTATGGCAAATAATAAAACAGATGTATTTTATTTTTGAATTAATAATATACAGAACTATACAATAACAGGAATGGATACAGTAAAAATGAATTTGTCTGATAACAGCAGAATAACTGAAGCCATAAAATCAATTTTATTTTAGTATTATACAAAAGAAAAAGCATAAACCTCCTGGCAGGCTAGCTGTAACCAGTTAGCAAGAATTGGAGGTACACAGTAATTGACATCTCATTTGTTATCCCCAGCAATGTTCTAATAGCTGGGATTGTTGGCCAGTGCATTTTTATGAAAACTGACTTGGATATTTGTTCAGACAGTCACATTAAAGTTAAGGTCATTGCAAATATCATAGAGATACAGCACTTCTCATTTATTTGAGAAGTCCATGGTTACTTCCAGTATATGAAATTTGTGCATGCTGGATTCAATCCCTGCCAATCAATCAGGCCATCCATATACAGTAGTAGGATTTGCCTTCTTGAGTTGAATCACAGATTCATGGAGAATGGCAGATTCATGGAGAATACTGCGCAATTACTGTGAAATGTATGATGGTTCATTTTCAAAAAGAATAATTTCTTGTGCAATATGACATTTTGAATGTTGAATGATTTTATCATCCATTTATGAAAGGCAGAAGGCAAGATAATATTTGACATGCTTTGACTGTGTATTTTTATGCAATTGAAAAACCTCTATGCTTTACAAATATTATTGTTCAAATCCCATTTTTGGAGCTTTCAGTTTGATTCTTTTGCTAATGAAAGACTTTCGCAGCTGTGAAAGCATTTCATTAATTCCATGTGAAGTAGGACCAAGAATTGTGGCTGAACTGCATTAACATCTTGGTTCAACTTTAATCAGACTGCTCCATTTTCCCATGGCAAGGTGTTTGCTGAAATAATGCCTAGTTAATAATGCCTAACCACAGTGATAAATTTGTGGTGGACACTTTTTCATTGAAGTCATATGCAATATAATAAAATTGAATGTGAAAAATGTCTCTATAGTTGGTTTAGAATACTTGGATAGAATTAGTGTAATTCTTTACGATTTTTTGTCATTATATAGAACCTGGCAAATGCCCCAGGAGTTGCATTTTCAGTTAGAACAGTTTAACCTTGTGGGCTTGAGTCACCACAAACAGAGCAGGAGGCTATGGCAAGTATGAGAACAATTTTGTGGTAGTGACCCTTTGCACTGACACTCCATAACCTCATGTGGTGATAATAACCAACCCCAATTATCTTGCAAATAATCACACTGGTATAATTTGAGATTTTGCAAGTTACTCTTACATCAGATCCCTACAAATATTTTTGATCTAACACATCACTATCAAATAAGAAGAAAGGCCTATTTAGAAATAAAAAGACTATGTGGTGCATTCAGATTGGTTAAGTGTGCCTATATCAAGACAATTAATGTTAATTTTTCCACTAAGTTCCATCTCTATAGGTCATGGTATAATGTTTAGTTCCATTGTAACCAATAAATGTCATGTCCATATCATTGACATATAAATGTTGCTTACTTTCTTTTTTATTCAAATGTACTGCATGTTTCTCAGGTGGCATGATTGCATAGTGGTTAACATTGCTGTCTTGTCGCACTGGGGCTCTGGGTTCAGTTCTGGACCTGGGGTACTATTTGTGTGGAGTTTGTATGTTCCCCCTGTGTTCTTGTGGGTTTTCTCTGGGTGCTCCAGTTTCCTCCCAGATCCCAAAAACATAAAGATAGGTTAATTGGCTTCTGGGAAAAATGGCCCTAGTGTGAGTTAGATAGATGATGTCCCATCCAGTCTGTAATAGTATTTTATCATTTAAAGATGGTACACTTACAGTATACCTTCAGTACACAGAAGATCTCTGTTTAGACTCAGTTACATTCACATGTCAGTCTTTGTCAGTCTCATCAATACCCAATACGCAGTCAAGACTCTTTATCACAAGGTTAAAATCATCTCTGTTAGCTACAGTACCTCATTGCTTACATTTACTTGTGCCTTTGAGGATTTTGTACATTATTTGTCAGCATTCCAGAGACACACTTAATAAAAACCTCCCCATGAATTTTTGTATTTTTACTTTAACATGCTCAGCAGACACACATAAGCGCACACATATGGCTTAACAGCAGGGTACCTACTGATTCCCGTGCTTTTGCCTTTAAAGTTTCTTCTGAGCCAAATATATACTGATTTCATGAAATGTATATGTACATTACTTAGTTCCAGATCCATAATCTCCTCATATTTCAAAATGAAAAAAAAAATCTTAAAATTCTGTTCAACTTTCAGGTGCTTGGTTGTTTGTTTAGTATTTTATTTCTTTTTTCCTCTAGCAAAATCATATTCAATATAAAATAATGTTACAAATATTGTTTAAAGCTTTGTTCTCGGAAATGTTTAATAAACGGAGGACAGTAATGTTATTATGGAATGACATTTATTCACAAAGTGTTGTTTCTCTTTTAAAAATTGATATACAATGTTTATATTTTGCAACAAGAAATATAAATATAAAGAAAGTTTCCTCAGTTAATACTAGAATTTTGGGTATTTGTCATTCACTACAGAACCACTAAGCCTAAAGAACAACAGTCTACAATTGTGATTTGTACAGTGATTTGACTGATGCAACAGTAAAAACCTTTAGTGTTTCTTTTCCATGTAGTTTAGATTCAGAATATGTTATACAGTACATGATTCAGTAAAAATGTTTTAGCCGTTTTCCTCTTAATATTTAGGAAATAATATAGTACAATATATTGAACATCAATACAAAAATTGTATTAATTATCAATGTATTAAGCAGAGAAAACAACAACAATCCACACTGGCATGAATTGTGCATAATGTAACAGATGACATGAAAACATGTAGAGGTCAGTATTGCTTTGTAATGGGTGTGATCGAACTGTGACCTGCAACATGCCTAAAGACTATGAGGTATTGATCAATATGGACATCTTACTAGTTCAATTATGCTGCAGTTAAAGGTCTTTATTTTTGATGATATTGGTGTTAAACATGACAGCCCAACTTATCCAATTAGTGTTCATTTGGGTTCATATTGAGTGATTATGAAGGCCAATTCAATACTTTGAAGACTGGATACACAAAGAAATTCCTGAATACTCATAACTGAGTGAGGATGAGCATTGTCATTTTGGAAAATAAGCTGTCATTCTCTCAAACTTTATTTTTTAAATCAAATTGGAAACAAAATCTGCAAGTTTAAACAATTCTGATCCATCTTTTTCCTTGTTTTTTGCTTTGTTCTAGAATGTGGGATTCTTAACTTTTAATTCTTAAGTCTACCATGTAGACATTACAGTGTTAATGTCACGGTTGTCATCCCTCCTCTAGAGGGCGCTCCTACCTTTCTTGTACTGTTCTTAGTTTTAATAGTGTCAGCTGTGTTTCATTCCCTTTCCATTATTTAAGCCCGGTGTCTCCGTAGTTCAAGGCTTAGCTTTGGAAGACGGACGCCCGGAAGCCCGCCTACCATGGGGCACAGGAGTGGCCCGAGGGCACAGGCTTCATCATCTGACCTCTGAGTCCAGGGCTTGGAGCACTTTGCCTCGTTATACTTTTAACTTTTCATGTTCCTGGTCCCAGTTACCTGTTCCTGTTTTTAACCGTCTGCGTCTCTGATGGATCTCCTGGTTTCTGGATTTTGGACTGTGCCTTACTACCCCTTTGGACTCATTGTCCTGCACTCCCCCCATGCAACGGATCACCCCAGTCACTGCCCCCTGTCTGTCATCCCGACCTTACCTCGCTTTGCCTTCCATAACGTCATTCTCCAGACACTTCCGGATTATACTGTCACGCATGGGGTCTTTAACAACGCATTTCATGGGAGTCTGACCCGGCTCCCGTGACAGTTAAGGTTAAGTTAAAACAGCCAATAAGACCCACTGGTATTTGTAGTTAAAAAAAACAGGTTAAGAACTTTACTATATGTGTGATAACATGTTAAATGTTTATATTATGTTCCTTCTATTAAAATGTCCTATACAAAAATGGAATGACAGCTTAAGTCAAACACCCTTCTATATTCAGTGAATAGCTACTGAAATAATTTTACAATTAACATTGTACCCAGTGCAATTGCAAATGTTTCTCGAGTCTTTTATCATATCTTTTATAACTCACACATTGTTATCCACATACAGGTAAAAATCAACGGTTCCAAAAAATGCCTGTGTATTCAAATGAAATAACATCAAAGTAAACACAACATGCCCTTTATACTAAGTATGCATACACTATCTTCTAAAACTCTAACTTCATAAAAGTATCCATTTTGAAATTCCTTTTTTTCTTCTTTGGCTTTCAGTTGTCCTTTCCTGTTCCATGTGATTTGAATTATTTTTCCTCTATCTGGGGGAAATCTCTAAATGCAGTCCCATCTTTGATGGTCTCACAGTACAGGAGCTGTTATCTGTGTTTCCCACCTACTTTACTTCAGTTTATTTGTGTCTCTTTATTTCCCAGCTAAGTGCTTCACTCCTCTGCTTTGGCTTCCAGTTCTTGATGTGCTCAAAGTTTACACTCTTGTATTTTAAACCAACTTAATAACTTCAATAAAGAGTCCAACTAATTTTACCTAGATATCAATGTGGAATTTTAGTTTTTGATTTTCTAAACATGAGATATTTTACTTTCCACTCACTTACCAAGTTTTTACAATACAGCTGTATTGGAATAGTAGCCATTCGCATACCTGATTGATTACAGATGTCTTACCCGTATTGTTCCTTCTGTCTTGTGTGAATGAAACCAACAATGTCTGACTCAACTGGTCTACGTGCAATTGTTTCTTTGTGTGTCGTTTCTGCCATAAATTTTCACTTGCCTGCATGCTTCTTTAACTTTTTTATTTGATGGCTAAAGAGTTATTCATTAGCTGTGTCTCTCCCTATAACTTTCCCTTCATAATATTTTTTTCTCTGTCTTAGTAATGGATATACTGTACAGTATGCATAAAATCTGTTAGGTTACCAGTCTTTTCCATAAACATTTGTTATGCTTCTTACGAGTTCTAAGTTTAAAATTGGAAGTTGAAACAGTGTGGCCAGTAACCACATTGAGAGGCTCCAGACTCTACTATTTGGCCATTCTTGACTGTGCAAAAGTCAGCCGTCACAGCTAAACTCAGGGCAACTTCAGTTGTCCGGAAAGCAACTGAGATCTTTGTCTGAATTTGTATTAAATGCCATAATGACATTGGTTAACTGTTTAACACTTTTCTTTAAAATGTGTGTTTCGAATTCTATAAGGAGCAGACATTTCCTGCCACACTGTGAACTGAAAACTGTTAGTTGTATGCAGTCTCATTAATATATGGTCTTTAGGGACGCCTTACAAACCAATAACATAGAGATTTGCACTTAATTATCTGCTGTGACCCAGGAGAGCACTGAAAGGCTACATTGTTAACTTTCCTATGTAATATAATCAGAATGAATCTCTGTACTAAACATTATTTTCTTTTTGGATGCCCAGAATAATTATTTGATCAGCACATGAGAATGTTTTTACTATATTTATAGTCCAGTGACATACAGTACTGTACAGTACACTTAGTCATGTGCTATCTGCACTTACATTTTATTGGGGCTAACTATGAAAGCTTTCTTAAAGATTTATCTCTTTGGCTTAATTTTAAGGTATATGCATTTATTTAATCATTATTTATATTTTCATTGAATTAGATATTTCTGTGAGTTCACAGGCAATGGCCATTGAAGAGGTGTTGGCTAAGGCAAAAATAGCACTGGGACTCAAACCTGAGTTCTCAGCACTAGTATATTACAATACCACTATAATACCAGGCAAGCGTATTACTACTGTTGTGAAAATGCTGAGCACCCAGGATTATTTTACAGTTCAAGCCTTGGTAGCAAGCAGTAAAGAAACCTGAACAACCAGTAATGAAAACATTCTCAGTACCTTGTTGATTTTACAGTTCAACATTACTACAGTATATGAAGAGCACTGTATCAGATTGTGTTCTCCAAACCACATCATGGGGAGTTTCTTTGAGAATCCATGTCAGTTGCAGTCAGAATTTGGTGTAGCCTCATGCAGCTCTTTCAAAGTTCTTCACTGTGGCTTTGAAGTTGAGTGGCATTTATGACTCAGGTTCATAAAGTGGCAAAATCCATATCCTGCTTTTTCACTAAATTTTGACAACCCCCACTGGATTCAAAAAAGTTAGGGAAAAGACCATCAAGAAGGACACAAGAAAATATTGCAGTAACAGGAATGTCACAGAGAATTTGAATAATATTTAACTATCCTCCATGTATTTTCCAGTTGTACAGTATGTTTGCTCATGTCTAGTTTTTAATTCTTATTTGTCAATTACTAGTATCACACAGTCAACTCTAAATAAATATTATTGATATTTTATAAATGGACACTTGAATATAGAATTTTTTTTTTAATCCTTCAGATTATTTTTATAGAAAATAAACAAATCAGTATTAGGATGCTACCTGTTTTGGTATTACACTTATTTAAATCTAATAAGATTCTAACCCTTACCTACTGTACTTTTAAGATCTGCGCTTCCTGCCACAACACAAAGCCAAACATCCATTGAAGAAGAGTAATTCTCTGGGTTTATTAAAGATGTATTTAAGTTAAGTATAAAAATTTAAATATATATATAATTTATATATAAATAGCATAAAATTAACTGAATTAATTTTCTATTAGGAGATCAAGTCTACTATTAATTTAAACACAACTGTTGGATTGTTTTTATAGGGATATTCAGTGAACATTGTCATACATTTTGTAACAACTTTTTTGCTTTACTGTTTACTTTTACATTTATATTCTATTCATTTTTATATAGTAACTTTGGAAGGGTTGGATATCGTTCTTGTTTCTATTTTGAATACATTGGCATTAAATTTAATCTTTCATAATATGATTAGATATTGAATCTGTTGGTCAGGCATATTTTGGTCTCTTTGATAGATAAATCTTGGTCTCCTGAACCAGTAAAGGTGTTCAGCTGGAGTACACATTGAAACACTTAAGTACAATCATCACACATTTTTATATCTCTATCTCCATATCAAATTGACTGAGATAACTCAGACAACACATGCAAGAAAAGTATAGACTCAAAAACTCCAAATTACACACAACATTAAAAAAAATGCTGCTAAAGCATTCAACCATAGTACATATCAATGATTACTCAGACAACCTTACTCGTGGGTCTGGGCATGAGTCTGTCTCAGCCTGCAGTTCTCCAGAAACACATGATCTTCCAGTTTTGTATTTATGGAACGAAAGATGTTCCTGCGGGCACTGTGGAACTCATTGCATAAAGTGCAGACAATCATGAGCAAAATATGTTTGATGAAACATATGCACTTTTTCTCATCTTTGCAATGGTTATATAAGGATCATGATAAAACCATGTAATTTCTAATTTTCAATAACAAAACAGTTTAATTTCAGATATTAAGCTAACAAGTAATACTTTATTTGATTGTTTCTACCAGAAATGCCATATTATGTCATGCCATTTTATGTCATATACAGTGCCATCAGTATGCTAACAAAACTTAAGTTGATTTGGTTAAAGCAAATCAATATGTAATAATGATTTAATTCTTATCTAAGAGAACATAAGAACAATTACAAAAAAAGAAGCTATTCAGCCTGTCTATGAAATAAATGTACTGGGTAATTCTTCCAAGGATCTCATTCAGCTGTTTGCTGAAAGAAAGCAGGATTTCAGCTATAATGACATGGCTGGGTTGTTCCATACTGTAGCGGCAATGCTTGTTAATAAGACAGAATTAAGCGTTGGTATGCTATCCTAAAGGAGGCCCCATCTCATCCTCCATCTCTGTGGTGCAGCCACAGAGAAAGTATTAATGCAGGCTGATTTAGGATGTTTTCTTTTGATAAGGAACAAGCTCCCAGACGGGGATGCACTTAGCTAAGTCTGGCTATCATGATCAATGGTCATCCATTGGCGCCTATCTGTCTAGGGAGTGCCAGATGGACATCTGGACTGCATTCCTAGGTGTCAGGAGTAAGTGACACATATCTCACCTTGATCAACCAATCAGGGACTAGTAGGGCCGAGTAACCCACGTGGGACTCTGACGCCCATGGAACTTTCAGCCAATCAACGAGCTGAAGTTCCTCCAGGTAAAAACAGGCAACACAGAGAGCCTGGGAGATTCAGAGAGATTCAGGAGAGTCAGTGGAGAATTCTGTGGACTATTCTAAAGGGAATTCAAAGGAGAATTCCAGGGCAGGACGGCCCAGGAGCAGAAGGCTCCCAAGGGCAGGACATTCTCGCAGCGCGCCTCCTGACCATCCTGAGACTCAGCCCGGACAACCACGGAACGGCCAGTGTGTCCGAGTGCCAGAACTTTCCTTTGTTCTAAGAGTCGAGAGCGGAGGTTGCCAGAGAGTAACCAGAGGATCCACCTGAGGTTAGCATCAGCAGCAAGCCTCGTGAACAGGTTGGAACTGTGGACAGCTGAATCACTATTCAGAACTAGCTCTTCATCAGAAATGAACCGGTCCTCTTCCTGACTTGCTGGGACTCACAGTCATCTTTTCTCCTGTGCACAAACTTTGCTAGTTAAAGGCAACACTAACTAGCCGGTCAGTGAGCATCAGCAGTGCACCGTCGCAAGCCGCACAGCACAGCCTGGCACCGAGCCAGAGAGCGCGGACTGGACAGCAACAAGCCTGCAACTGTTTCTTTGTGCCCGCAGGAGATCTGAATCCCCAGAGATTGGATGAGTATTCAACTTCAATGCATTACAGCTCGAGAATTCAATTGTTATCACAACCAGTTGATATCAATTTAATTCCTAAGAGTTATGTACTTGTTTCAAGTATCTAATGTAGAAGTTATAACCAAGTTCATTTATGAAACGGTCTAAATGAATGATATACTGAACGTATGTCCTCTTGATATGTGTAACACTTCGTAACTGATTGAATATATATCTTTTGTATTCTGATAACCCTCTCGATAAGATCTGTTAGTTTTATATGCATATTCTATGTATTAATAAATGTATCCTCGTGTATTAGTACCTGTGTTGTTTGAGTTATGTCGCATGGTTGGATTCTAAAGCCATCAAAAGAATCAACTTTGTGATTTACTGCTACAATTAATAATTGTCTCAGTAATGCCCAAACCCTACAGAACTGGTGCCTTCAGAGAGCCACTACATTTACATTTTGGCTATGGCAACGTTACAATACTTTGATAACCCATTTTATAAAGAGGTACCTCCAGTTCTCAAATTTAAATACACTTCCTCATAAATTCTTCTTATGACCTCTGGTTTATGTTTCACTTTGGATACCGAAGAAGTCCACTGGGTTGACTTTTGAGAATTTTGAATATTTGGATCACATTGCCTTGTAATCTTCTCTGTGCAACTAAGAAAGATTAAGTTCTTCTATAAAAGATTCTCTCTTCACAGAGAGCACACAGTTTATTTAGAAACTGTGGTGTGCTTTGGCTTTTGGTAAAAGGTGAAAAAAACACAGCCAAATTAGCAGATATCGTAGCTTAAGAGATAGATTTTCTTTAGTTTCGGCTTTGTAGTACTTGATACATGCATGAAATGCATATCAGGTCAGTTTCCTGCCTTATACTAGAGGATTCTACTACATGTGCCCTACCACTGGGACTCGATATCTTGTATTGTCATTCCAAATAAAATGTACTATATTTCAAGCATGCGAGCAAAACAGCAAAGCAGCATGTAAAATACTCTAAGCTTGCTTAGTCTGAATAATCTAAAATAGGCTTTAAAATTTAAACAAATAATGCAGTTAATAGCTTTCAAACTGAAATACTGTATTATCAGCAATCTAAAGACATGTGATCAGTAAGTACCTTGGTCTAAAATGCCAGTGTTTAAAACAAAAATGAAAAACAAGCTCTACTCACATATTTCTTGAGCAGCTTTGCTAATTGGAGTGATCCCTCTCTGTCAGTAATAACACAGTAGAAAACTATAGAGCTGTCATTAGTTTATGTCAACTATTTGGGAAGTCTGGCTGTAGGCCCAATGACTGATGTAGTGTAGGCCTCATAGCTAGAATAACAGCCTCTACACCTTTATCATCCCATCCATCAGATAGATGGGTAGCAGATAGGTCTAATTTGTCACTCCACTCACTTGGAAAAGTTTGATTAATGATTTTAATTAGATTAGCTGAAAAACAGGAGGGACAATGACCATCATAATTCTTGAACACCAAAAGTGGGAAAATAGTGCCTTAGAGAATGCTTTAGAAGACCAAAGTATTTTTTCAAAACAAAATTTGTGCAACGGTAGCACTCTATTTTAAAGATAGAGAAGAAGGAGACACCACAAAAAAAAAAACAATGGAGAGTTATGTTTTTGATTTAAAGTAGATTAAATTGTGCCTCCATAAGGAGAGTTATACTCCATAGTGTTTTTGGAACTATCTTTTGGTAATTTAGAGAACTGAACAAAAGCACAGGATTGGGCTGCTGACAAAATCCATGTGTTTGTACTTGATGTACTGTCCAGTTAGTCTTCAGAAATTATTAACAGAGTGAACATCTAATGTCACTAATACTCAGAAATCAATGTTATTAACACAGAGGGTGCAAAGAAGTTGTATTTATTTAAAGTCCATAATATCCGCTTCTCCATGTGAAGAAAAAGGTATCAAAACAGTAACAAAAATAGTGCAATAGTAACAGTGCAAACCTATGTGTTACACTAATGATCAATGACACAGACCCGTATATTGTATTATACACCAGTTTCCCAGAGGAAATGGCTTTTAACTTTACAAGAAAGCCTTACAAGTCATAATATCACCCCGTGAAAAACTCTTCTGTTTGGCTTTGCTGAACATAATTTGGTAGGATGTAATATTTCTGTGAGCTCCCTTTTCTAGGTTTAACCAGATTGACATATTGAGAAACATTTGAAGGTTAGAGCACACTGGAGTGATGCAACTTTGGTACATTTTAAACTGCCTAGCTTAACAACTAACCTGGTAACTTGGGAAACAAAGTATTTTTCTATAAAGTCTATTTAATTAAGAATATTCATGTTCCATATCATTTCAATCAATGAAGTTGAACTTTTATTTAAAAATATAAATAAAAATCAAATAAATCATATAAAGAACCAACCCCGTATGCTATTTTGGTTATATTTTATTACATTTTGCTATATTTGGTTGGTGTAAAATGGCTTATGAATATTTACCCAGTGCTTTTCAGTTCATATACTGTATACAGTATAACACTCTCACAAGTTAGTTGAAATTACCTAGAATGAAAGGTCCATGATACAGTGTAGAAATCATTCCAATTCTCAACATACTATGAAACAAGGAAGAATGATCTGATATTTTAATTGCAAAAATGAAATTTAAAGATTTTCAGAAAAGCATTAAACAGTTTTTGTTGGAAATATTTATAAAGTAGATAATTCTCATTTCAGGTTTTGATTTAATTTTCTGTTCCCACATAATTATTATCCCTTTTATTGCATGTCTAAAAGTGAAAGGGAAAATGTGATGTGATCAAAATGTTCTTTGCTGATGCATTACTGAGTTTTATTATTTATTTAATAGAGCTATCACTTTTCTAGTCTTTTCCAGTTTATTTAATTATTCTAGAGCAGCACACTGCCCAAACAGTATAGCTACCCTAGAAAACCATGGTACAGTTTTATGCTTTCTATTGTTGTAGTCTTAACCATTTTTTCTCTAGCCAACAAGAATTAGAAAGTAAAAGGCAAATGAGTGTTTAATGGACTTTTACAATAAGAGAGATGACTGCAGTCAATATTATTGTCTGGTCCAATCTTAGCAGTACTGTCAAATTACACAAGCAACCAAATGCCTGGAGATTTTACACTGTCCCCGTCTAGGACTAAACCTTTCCATTAGCCCTCAAAAACCCTGCCAGCTGTTACAAAAAGGCCTTGAAATGCCTCTATTTTCATTCCTTTGCTCTTTGATGGGGGTTCCAGGGTCCCTAGGGATCTATCAGTCACACGGTTATTGTCCAGTGACGGCACCTTCTGCAAGTCTGGAGCTGGGGAAGGGATCTTCCTCCATTCCTTTCTTTGCCTCTGTTTGTCTAGTCACTCAAATGCACAGCCCCCTCAAGTCCTGTTGGGGACCACTGAGTCACAGAGGCAAATTACCACCTCCGCTTCAGCCACATTCAGCATCGTGCAAGTCAAAAGGTGTTTTCTGCTGGGCATGTAGATGGACTGTCCATTCTTGTGCAAATACTCAAGTGATGTCCATGTGCTCCTAAAGGTAAGTAGGGATACCCTGGGGGTTTTAATTTGTCTCCAGGGTCTTCCTGAACACTACTAGCCAGAATCCATATCACCCTGTAACTCACAACTGGCAGCCCACTGAAGCTAAGCAGGTGTGAGCCTGGTCAGTACCTGGATGGGAGATCTCCTGGGAAAAACTAAGGTTGCTGCTGGAAGTGGTGTTAGTGGGGCCAGCAGGGGGTGCTCACTCTGCAGTCTATGTGGGTCCTAATGCCCCAGTATAGTGACTGGGACACTATACTGTAAACGGGCGCTGTCCTTCGGATGAGATGTAAAACTGAGGTCCTGACTCTCTGTGGTCATTAAAAATCCCAGGGTGTTTCTCGTAAAGAGTAGGGGTATGAATATTTTCCCATTGGCCCTTATCAGTCATGGCCTCCTAATAATCCCCGTCTATGAATTGGCTTCATTACTCTGCTCTCCTCCCCACTAATAGCTGATGTGTGGTGAGTGTTCTGGCACACTATGGCTGCCGTTGCATCATCCAGGTGGATGCTGCACATTGGTGGTGGTTGAGGGGAGTCCCCATTACCTGTAAAGCGCTTTGAGTGGACTGTCCAGAAAAGCGCTATATAAGTGTAAGCAATTATTATTATTATGATGTCCTTTACCCTATATTACTGTACTCTCTTCTCCAAAAGGAAAGTAGTCAGCATTCACCTAATAGACTGTCATACAGTATGGGCTCCACTTTCAAGTACGCTAACAGGACCAGTGTCAAATCTTTGTCCCATTGTCTGGGACAAAAAGACTATCCCAATCTTCTGATAGGTTACCATTGAGGATGGCATGATTAAAGCATTCTTGCCCATGTGATGGCAAATGAAGCCTGCGATTAACTGATTCCTTCTCCCTAGGGAGCCTGTTTTTTTATCTCTAAGCACTGGCACACCTTACAAGAGACCACTTTCTCAAAGTCATTCCTGTCATCACTGTGCAGTTTTTCCTGCATCTACTGGTAAGAACAACCTCCAAGAGTGCATCTGCTACTGTCATGATGTTCAGATCTGGTGTTCTTGTGTTCAGGCAGTGTGAAGGTTTCAGGCATTAATAAAATAGTCCATAGTCACTGGAACATACTTGTCAGCTTCAGAGTAGGAGGTCCCCTCCTGTGGGAGACCCTCCCTGGAAAGATTACAAGTCCAGCAATAATGTTCTACATTCTGACAGCAATGCCCCAGCACTATCTGTTACAACCATTTTGAAGAACTTGTCGTTACAATCAGCTGTCATTTGGTCCTGCTATACCTATACACAGGTTCCTCTCAACCATGATATAGAAGCTCCTCCCACACATTTAGTGCACCCCACTGGTTGCAAAATATCTTGACACCAATGGGGTTTAGAAGCAGTTTTTGTTACTCTTTGGGGCCACCTACAGTTAACAATCTTACAGTATCTTGGTTGTCTGGTGTGTCTTGGTTGCTACACTACCTACAGTAGCTAGTCTAATTGACCACATGTCATCAAGGTATGACTGATAAATCACATAGAATACAGAGGATGCAGAGCCTGCCTTGTAAAAGAGATACGTCTTTAATAAATTAATCAGTAAGATTGTTGAAACTTGTTTACTTTTGTCAACATACGGATGTTAGAGTGATTTGTATTTAATGGTTTTCTTTGTTCTGGAAGTTATTGTGACAAATCAACTGTGCAAGTCATACAAAAGCTATAATGTTGTCAAGAGGAGTTCCAGATATCATTAATACCGAATGCTATTTTGTGATTCTCATCTTTTACCTTATAAACTTAGAATGTTATTTTTATTTTGTTTTTCTTATAAACGGTGTTACTATAGGCGCTGAACAGAATGTAAATTTAGAATAACAGACTTCAATGTGGTATCTGTTGACAGGGCCAGGGAATTTGCTGGGGGTTTAGACTACTTGTCTCGCCCATCCAAAGTATGTACTGTACAATCCTAACCAAAGTTTTGTATCTGCCTAGTCCATTTCTGAGTTCTGAATAAACTAGTGTTTTCTTTCACAGCATTTTGTATTTTTTTTTAACTTTGGCACTTGTATTCCATAGATATAGACTGCCATCTCCCACTAATTACAGCATAATAAACCATAAACATATTTACAGTCCTCTGCTAAAGATGCATTAAAGTGCACTCACCAGAGGCACTGAAAATACTGTACCAGTGACGGTCAGCCACACATTCTTTGTTCTGTCCTTGTAACCAGATTTAGTGTAGCTATAAAGCACAGGCAACCATTGCACATTCCTACTTTTCAGCTTTATCCCAACTGTCTGCAACTGTCTGTTATCCTAAGCAGGTCTGTGTTTTAATTTGTATCATGGGTTTTGATGTTGCACCTGATTGGTCAGCTGCATATTTTCCTGGGCCAGTCAACCGATATATACACAAGTCTGCTTCGCTCAAATGACTTGTTTGTGTCAGTCATGTTATTTGGTGTTGATGTACTGTACATATTCCCATATGCTCAAGTTCTAAATTATTCCTGGTAAAACACTTGCACTGATGTATCCTTAGAGCCTGCATTGCTGTAAAACAATACATTGTTTCAATGGAACTACTGCATATAAAAGCAGATATCATATACACAAATCATACAACTTAAAAAAATACTACTTTAGGTGTCTAGGTACTGTATATATTTTTAGTATATACAATGTTATCCAGATTTATTCATATGATAGAATAGAAACAAAAACTGACATATATCTGGATGAATTATATACTCAACAGTTTCACTTAAATTCTAAGACTGTTACACTGCAATCATAATAACATTGCAAAGAGCAAAGTAATATTTACCATACATAACTAAATGAAATCCAGAAAACAAGAGGGGCTTATTTATTCTAAAAAAAATCTACAGTACAATAACAATAACATTCTACTCTTTGGCTGTACAGTCAAGGCCTTCGGGACTGTATTAAGGCCTTGGAATGTTTCCTGTTTTCCTGGAGCATAAAAAGAAGTAATACATGAAAAAAGTTTGGTAGTAGCATCCATCATTATGGTCAAAGAGCTCTTTGAAGAATACAGGCAAAAATTTTACAAAAACCTAAATCTTTCATTTGCTACTTTGGTGTCCTTTTTAAGAAATTTAAAGCTACAGGTTTTCTGGCAACCATGCTAAGATCAGAATGCAAGTACAGTCGACTCCTAACATACTCTGGGGTTTGGGATTTTGAGTAGAATGTAAAAGCCAAATTCGCTAATACTCAGATTTTACCCTATAACCCTTATAAAAAAACAACTAACCTCTAACAGTAATTCAAGATATTAAATATAATAATAAAACCAGTAAATAAGAATTGTATATGCTTAACAACTTTTTCAGAGAATAATTTTTTTTTTTATTTTCCAGAATAGACTGTGTAAACTGTGACCGCATAAGTTGTGAGTCGACTGTATACCTGTATCCATTAGCTCTGTGGCTCTCAAACTGTGGTACACATACCACTGGTGGTACCCCAGATGACCCTGGAAATTTGTGGTGTGCACTGAAAACTTGGGACAGGTATTCATATTTTCTATTTTAATAAAATTAGTTTATGTGTCAGCCTACATACTTATGACTATACAGTGTGAGTGGACACAAGGTCTAATATGTAATTCTATACCATTGTATAAGAATGCGTGCTACAAACCTAAATGACCAATTATATTAAAACAAGTTATCTTTAGCAAATAGGGAGGTAGAAGAATGTGCATGATTTTCGAAAACTACCAATCTTGTAAACACAGGAAATCGTGTTAGACAACAGAAAAATATTTAAGGACTGTTCTAGGTTAATTTGAGCAAAATACTCCGAACATCGCCATGTGCATGAAATAAAAACTTCTCAACTTCTGAGATGGGCTCCTGACTGTCTTTTAAGGGGAAACAGGGAAAAATGCAAGACTGTGCATTGCTACAGCAGGTAAGCTCCACACTATTGGTGAAGAACTTTGTTTACCGTTGGCAAACGAGCCGCCACGTATTATTATGTGTGGAGAAAAAGCTGCTAAACAGCTTGACCTGCTGCCCCTTTCGAATGACACAGTCACTAATAAAATTATTGATATGGCTGATGATGTCAACAGTACACTGATAGAGCGCGTTAAGCAGATGCTTTTCATTGCAATCCCATGAGGACTTTCTGTTCTGTAAGCCGCTACCAACAAGAACTACAGGAGAGCACATATTTTAGCTTCTGAGTGAATTTACCAAAGAGAATGGCATTGACTGGAAAAAATGCATCGGAGTTTGTACAGACAGTGCTAGAGCGATGACAGGCCGACACAGTGGTGTAGTTGCACGAATTAGAGAGGTTCCACCGCAGCATCCACCGCGAGGCCTTGGCAGTCATGCTGGTCATTGAGATTTTCTGGAGTTCCTATAAGAAGATGACTTGTAGGTGGTACTTGGATGCTTTGGTTTGATCAGGGGTGGTACTTGGTCCAAAAAGTTTGAGAACCACTGCATTAACTGATTTCACAATCATGGCTTATTATATTCCAGTTTTGCTTCAAATTAATATACAGACACTGTACTGTATACTGTATGTGCAATCATCATCAGATGGCTTTCCTTACATAAATAGGGATCATATTCAATGCATAGTAATGTACGATACAATATTATACACTACTATGATATACAATACAATTTATACAATTTGTTATGTATATACTGATTTTTTTTTTAATTATGGGATCAAGACTTCTTCCTAAAATATTTTTAAAATAAAACGCTGGCATCCATAACAAAACAAATGTATTTCATGCTTGATATGTTGTATATATTTTATGCTGTAATAACTCAAAACTGTCTACTGTGTATAATGAAACTAGAGTATTTGTATTTTGCTCTGTTTAAAACACACACTTGAGTTCAATGGGCACTACTGGTCCCAGGCTGTAGCCTTTTTGTGTGTCAGATGGTGCAATGATGACAATGAAATGTATTATGCTTCATTTCATTCCCTTATCGGATTGAAATTTGTTTAGCTGTTTGCTAAATTTAACTACCTCATGTGTCTGAACCAGTTATGCCTGGATATTGTATTAATCATGAGCACCAGGAGTAATGATTTATTGGTTCTGAATACAATGTGTTGTGCTACAGTATATTCAGAAATATCTAATCTACATATACATTATGAATTTGTACTGTATCAGAATTTTCAATGCATTGATCACTTGCTGAGTCAATTTTAAGATAATAAAAAGTAGCAAGCTGTTGTGTTTCTGCAACTCTCCATTACATTTGAAAGTTATTGTAGGATCAGTTACAGAAGACAAATAAATTAATAACTTAAGTTAACTTAAGTTAATAATCACGTTTCAGAGAATGTGCAACTCCATTAGTGCTGGTTCTGATTTCTATCGCTTAATTGTATGTTAGACAAAAGCATCATTAAAAGCTTCTGGTTAAAAATCCAGGTTTCAGATGACCATTAATGTAGAATTTCTTTTCTGAATGGTATAAAACAGAAAATGGAGATGGCAGATTTTTAAACATGACCAGCATTCTTGTAAAAAAAATGGCAATGCTTACCTCTGAAGCCATTTCATATTTTGTGTAATTCATATGAAGTACCAGCCTTGACAAGATAAATAATGAAAAACTCTGATAGATTATTTTTTATCATCATCTTCAGCCTTTATTGATCTATTGCTGGATGAAGGCCTTCCCTCAAATTCTTTAACAAACTTCTGTTCTCAACCCACCTCAATCTCAGAGCACTGGCGATACTTTATCTTATTGACTTTATCTTCTCATTTTTGAGGAAATCATCTTGGTGATTTGTGGTTACTTTTTATTCAGATCAATATTTCCTTGAAGGTTCAAGGATAACCTGTTCTTTTTGCTATGTGTCCATCTCTTGGGTCATTTTAGTGTCTTAGTTCTAACTGCAGTGACACATACTCTTGATTATGATCTTTGCTGTTCATTTTTTGTCTGATTATGGTATTTTGAACATGCCTCTTTCAAACACAATTCTACATTTTAGACCTGTGGATTCCAATCCTGGTTCTGCTGACCCACACAGCTGTTGGTTTTTGTTCCAGTCCAGCCCTCAGTTACACAGTCAAACCCTTCATTTAGTTAATAAGAATGCAAATATTAAGATAGAAAAAAATATTGCATCATTGTATCTATTTCTTTTCATTTTTGATACATGTGAGATGTTAATAGAATACAATTTTAATGTTAAAACTTACAACTGTAAGACAAAATGAATGGTAATCATTACCATTAAGGTTTGTTTTTTTATTGTATATGACTGTTAATTTTCTTTATTTTTATAGAACGTCTGCATAATCCAGAAGATTTAAATGAAATTTGTGAAGAGAGTACACAAACAAATCCGAACAAATTAAATGAAACACGTGAAGAAACCTTCAGAATTATACAGAATATTAACAAATACCAGCTAGCTTGATTGAAATTTATTCATCATCCTGAAAAGCTAAGGTACTTGTTTTTCAGCTGGGCGAACTGCCCACTCCAATGTAAATGAATTATTTGGCAACTTTCCCACAGATTGAGCACAGTTGAAATTAGGATGATAGTTTTATATTAGATATGTTTGTTCAGCCTGTAACACACTATAATTAATGTGAAAAACAGTATTCAATGATTAAGGATATGCTAGAAAATAATAACCAGAGCTGAAACATAATTCAAACAATGTTAGCTGCTACCAATCCCATGTGTTGGATCAGTAGCTTTTTCTTCTTTTAACTTCAAATAGACAGGGAAAAATAAAACAAAACAAAATCCACAACCTAAAGAACATTCCAAAAAAAAGTCTGAATTCACTGAATGTTACCGAGGGCAGCTTTATTGCCTTTTGGAATCAATGCCCCCCATATGGAAGACATTACATAAAGCACAATACATTTTGGGGGGGATTTTTAATTTTTGTTTATTTTTTCATTCTAGTTGAATATTTTTGACTTTATGCAATGTCTTACATGCATATGATGGCAGTATTCAGATTTCACAAATGTTTTCAATATACTCTATACCTTCAGACCATCTGTTTTAGACTTGATGTTGGCACCTGCTCAAACAAAAAAGCTCAGCAGCTGACTGTCCTCCATTTCTAATTCACTATGGACATTGTTTTGCCTTTTGGTGTGACATCTACTGAATTCTCACATTGAAACATAGCTTGTTCTACTGTAAAGGCCCTATATTTGCTGATCCCAACTAGAGAAAGATGTAGCATTTTATAATACAACAAATGTCTTTTGATCTCACTAAATTACATAAGTGGTTTAATGCCACATGTGTACATATGCACCTGCTTGGAAAACACTTGAACTGCTTATGTTGGTCTTTATTAATATTGGACTATTCTTGGACAATTTGAAATAAGTCATACATGTACTGTACAGTATACATGTAAGTCATACATACTGTATATGTACATGTAATTCAGGTAGGTAGCTGCGTCAGCATGCGTAGGGTGCAAAGGAACAAGTAAAGGTTTATTCCATGCTGAAAAGAGAAGAAAGGAAACACAACATTTCGGCTGTGGAGCCTGTGAAGCAGGTTCCACACCCGAAGAAGGATGCACAGCCAAAATGTTATGTTTCCTTTCTTCTTTTTTCTTTTCAGCATGGAATAAACCTTTACTTGTTCCTTTTGTACATGTAAGTCATACATGTAGTCATACATATTCGTTTGAACTATTTTTGATTTATATTAGTTAAATTGGGAATCACCAACTCTTCAAGGAGAGTGAGGAAGGGCAGACATGCTGTTCCAATTCACTTGGAATCAAGCCATTGACTATTTAACATGCTGAAGGCACCACAGCACCTGACTGCTGGGTGGCCTCCAATGGGAGGAGCAGCATATGTCTCTGTGACATGATTATAAAACCATAAATGGGCTGGGAGTGGATGTCACTGTTTTCACAGAGAACTGAAGGAGCCCATGTGGATTAATCTAAACATGACATCCAGTGTTTTGAGATTTATTGTAATGGATTATTATGGAGCTATAGCCACAGTCCCACATTATGTACAGTATACAGTATGGTATTTTTTTTATTTCAGGTAAAACTTCATCCATTTATTTTCTAACCACTTTATCCAATATAGGGGTGTAGGGAGACACCCTACAACACACAGACACAGACACAAATACACAAACACTTATACTAAAGCCAAATTTCGCAGAAGCCAATTAACTCACCAGTATGTCGTTGGACTGTAGGAGGAAACCACAGCAGCAGAGGCAAACCCTCCCAAACACAGGCAGAACATTCAAACACCACACAGACAGCACCCCAAGAATTGAAACCGGGGCTCCTGTGCAGCGAGGCAGTAATGCTAACCTCTGCACATCTATAAATGGAAAAAATATATATTACTGATGTAAACAGTTAATATATATATTATTTTATGTAAATAATAATTTGCAGTTTATTGGTGTGTTCAGTGAGTTTATCAAGAGACTAGCATTTGTCAGTACTTCTTTACTTTAAGGCAAGACTGTAACGAACAGTTCTTTCCGGACCCTATGCGGACGACACAGTCCGACGGAGTGGGGGAACACTAGGGAAACGTCATGCAGGAATACGGGGCTGAAGACAGGGGGGCGTGTCCAAGGTGCGCTGGTGCACTGGGGAAGGTGTGGCCGAGGCGAACAATCCGAGAGAGTAGTCCTTAGGGATAATCCAAAACGCAAGGGTAAGTCCAAAACCAGGAGATCCATCAGAACAAGATAAAAACCACGAAGGCCGGGTCGGAACCGGCGGACGGGGAACAGGAACGGGAACAGAGGTTAAAACCTTAACGGGACCAGGCGCTTCCAGGTCCCGGACTCGCACGATATGGAAATCAGTTGCGGAGCCCGGATGAGCGTCAGCGCCTGGCTTTTAAGGTGGGCTGGGAATAGGGAACAGGTGCAGAGAATAAAGTCTTAGTGAAAGGGCTGGAGCACCCTTAAGGAGGGGGGACTATAATCGTGACAGTACGCCCCTCCTTTTCAGGGCGGCTCCGAAGCCCTAAGAAAAAAAAGGGGAGAAAAAAAAACTGATGGAATCCAGGCTGCCAGGGTGCCGTCCGCGGGGTCCAGGTGTTGGCTCTGCATTCTGTAACGAACAGTTCTTTCCGGACCCTATGCGGACGACACAGTCCGACGGAGTGGGGGAACACTAGGGAAACGTCATGCAGGAATACGGGGCTGAAGACAGGGGGGCGTGTCCAAGGTGCGCTGGTGCACGGGGGAAGGTGTGGCCGAGGCGAACAATCCGAGAGAGTAGTCCTTAGGGATAATCCAAAACGCAAGGGTAAGTCCAAAACCAGGAGATCCATCAGAACAAGATAAAAACCACGAAGGCCGGGTCGGAACCGGCGGACGGGGAACAGGAACGGGAACAGAGGTTAAAACCTTAACGGGACCAGGCGCTTCCAGGTCCCGGACTCGCACGATATGGAAATCAGTTGCGGAGCCCGGATGAGCGTCAGCGCCTGGCTTTTAAGGTGGGCTGGGAATAGGGAACAGGTGCAGAGAATAAAGTCTTAGTGAAAGGGCTGGAGCACCCTTAAGGAGGGGGGACTATAATCGTGACAAAGACAATGTGCAGTCTTTTATGTGTTGAAGACAGACTGATAAGAGTCTGTAGCTAAGCCTCCTCTTGTGAATTAAAACAGTCACAATGGCTAGAGGTGAAGTGGCTGGGTAGATATAGAAAATTTAACCATCATCAGATGATTCCTGAATAAGTTTTTTTTGGTGATAATACAGTAAAATGTGGACTGGAACCCCAGTATACAGTAGTATAAAGAAAACTACACATACACTCTCTCTAAGTGGAATTTCTCTCTTGCAGCTCCGACTACAAAAATCAATTATGTAATATGAGCACTGATAAGAATAATCTTATAGCTTTTAGAATACTTCTTTAATTTTTGAGTTATCAACGAGGCAGATGGGACGTCTTGCTTGTAATTTGTGATACTGTTTGTTATAGTTAGATAGGTTTCCTTTTGTTTAGCCTCCATTTAAAAAGTTATTTTACACTGAGTAAAGTCTGTTGTATTATGAGTTCCCCTTTTCTGAACTACATTATTTTTGGTCACACAAGACAAATTTGGACCTTTCTCATCTATATGCACCGTTAAACCTGACACAAACATTACACCTGGCACAAATCCAGCATAGTACATTACTCTTTCAATACCATTCCTGTTGTAAATTATGGTGTTGTCAGCTTTATGTTATATTTCTGCTTCTCATCAGCAGAGACAATGGACTATAGTACTGGCATGTCTTAGCTTTCTACTTGAAGAAAACCAACCCTAACACTCGACCATCTCAGCAAACCATGAAACTCTGGACCACTTTAGAAGCAGAATTTCTCCTGAAGTTCAAGTCTTCTCAGTTTTCCAATTTCACACCACAGACAAGCATACTGAGTTTTACTCTCTTCTCATTCATTCTCGTTCATTACCAAGGTACCATTGCTCAGCTTCATTATTAACCAGAACCCACCAGCATTCAGAAGTCTCCCAGTGGTCAGTCTCTTTTCATTAACTTCCATCTATAATTATTTCAGCCCCACAACAACAACTAAACAATACTCTTCCAATAATCATGCACACAACTCTCCACCTTCACATAGTTCAGTAATGTTAAGGCTTCCTTTAACCATAACCATATTGTTGTTTTATTCTATTTAAGCCCGGTAACTTAAATGTACCACATTGCTTTATGGGGTGTCACACACATCTTTTTTCATAGCCAAGTTGTTGGTCTCTTAGCCAGATGAATTAAGCAAAATACTTCTAATTATACTTCAACTCTGGCTCAGAATTTGTCTAACTTACTGACATGATTGTGAAGAGTTATTTATACATCTTTCAAGTTTTCTTTACTGCCTCAATATGTCAGGAACAAAGAAAATATGTGCTTATATACTGTACAGTATGTAATTGTTCACTATTCCCTGCCAAAAGATGCGTGCATTTACTAAAGTTTAGAATTTACCAGCAAGGCAAGTGGCAAGCTGGTGCCAGGGCATAATTTTATCATTTATTTCATTTGTCTACACTCCTTAGCTTGAAAAAGTAAAATATTTTACTTTTTTGTAGTCAGCTTTGTGTTCACTTGTTGGTATTCATAAAACTGTGTAAACTGAAAAAATGGAAAGAGAAATATAGAGTCCAGTCAGCTCAGTGGTGCAGTAGTTAGCATTTCTGCTTCACATTGCTGGTGTCCTGGGTTCTATTCCTGCGATGATTCAATATTTGCTTGTTGTATGTTCTCCTCATGTTTGTGTGGATTTTCTCTGAGTGCTCTGGTTTTCTCCCATAGTCCAAAGACATATTGGTAGGTTAGTTGGCTTCTGGGAAAATTAGGTCCGGTGTGAGTGTGTACAGTATGTATCTGTGTCTGCGTGATCCTTGCAATGGACAGGCATCCTATCCAGGGTTTATCTTGCCTTGCACCTGTTGCTTGCTGGGATAGCCCCTGGCTCCCCAGCTACCCTGTATTGGATAAAGTGTTTAGAACATGAGTGGACTATCCATTAGATAACAAAATATTGAGTCTATTATGTCCTATGATTTTGTAAAAATACAATTATAAGCATATGAGTTTAATGATGCTGCACTGACCTGAAGAGTGCACCAATTGCAGAACAGGAGAGAGATTCCATTGGCTGGGCTCTGGAAAGTCAGCAAGCAGACTGGCAAAGGTAAAACTAAAACTACCTCACACAGGATGGAGGCAAGGTGAATCTCAGTCTGTGACAAAGGGCGAATCCTGGAGATACTGAAATAGCAAACAGGGTCTGAAGACAAAAAGGGGAACTCTGGAGCAAGGTTATGTGCACAATGGAGGGTTTGTGTACAGCAATGCAAAGCTAGGATACAAGTTAGAGACTGAGAGAACAATAAAGTGCAGTTAGAAATAAACAAAAAACTCAAGGTAAAAAAAACAATGACTGACCATACAGTAGGACTAGGGCTGAGGCAGGACTAAAATACCTGATGTTAACAAGACAAGTACCCATTAATTAGAAGCAGGTGACACAGATAAACACCCATATAATGTTCTGGTATTACATTAGTTGTTGAAAATTTCAAGAGTTAATTCATTAATAATCTGTGTAGAGATTTAAAATATGTGTGTTCAATTAACACAAGAACAACTAAAGATATGTCCTGAGTAATGACTATCACTAAGTTGCTATCAACATGAAGGTAGCCAGTGTGTGAGAAAAGTTTCACAGAAAACAAAACGTTCTGCTTTAAGTATCAGCAGGTGCTGTATACAGTACCAAGGAATATGTTTTGAGGGGGACAGAGAGTCATCACTCTAGTCCTAATCCCTTATGTCCATCTATGTAATCACTGGGCAAATGTAATTCCAGGAACAGCTAACCCACACATCAGCAGAAAAACTGCAGCTTCCCATCAGCTTAAAATGAGCTGTGAGCCTGGAAGCTGCTCAGGGGTAATGCTGACAGATGAAAGATGAAATTGCTTTAATCAGTGGAACAGAGTACATGTAATGTGATGGAATGTATTATTCACTGATGAATGTCATTTTGCCCTTGATAAACCTACTGTAACTAAAGACAATGTGTATAGAGATGTTGGTGTGATTGTTGTGCAGACCACATTATTGTACAGTGGGATAATGTGAGGAGGAGTGTTCTTTAACAAAAGAATGCCTTTGGTGCAGATTGAGGGCAACCTAAATACCAAGTAATGTATTGAAAAAATTTTTGAGCCACCAGTTTTGGGGTTTCTGTAGACGAATTGTCAATTTTCTAACAAGACAATACAAGACCACACAGTGCTAGCATTGCAATGACATGACTTCAAGAAAATAATGTTCATCTCTTCCCATGAGCAGCTTTTCTCCTGACTTGGGTGACTAGAACTGCAACCAGCCAGTCTACACGAGTTGGTTGCAGGTGTACTGGACATGTGGCAGAAGACTCCATTGCAGGCTATTCAGAGGATTATCAGAAGTACAGTATATATCAGTGCTGTCAGGATTGTGTTAATGTTTAGCGAGGTCTTTTACAGTATGTTTCATATTAAAATCAATCTGTATGAAAAGAATTAGGACTGAATCTTTGATCTGCATTATTCTTTATCTTTTCTGTGATTTTGTTTCACATTAAGATTGAAAATATTTTATACCTACCGTATTTTGTGTAACAAAAAAGTGATCCGGTTACAGCATGTTTGTGCATTAAAACTTCCATCATTACTTCCTGAGGTTTTCAAATTTCAAATGCACCATTCAAATTGAAATAGTTTTAGACCAAGCCTAACACAGCCTACTTGGTATATGTGTGTTGTGGTGGGAAGCATCAGATCTCAGATGAACACTGGGAATGTGGATTAAGTCCAGGCTCTGACTGCTCCCATTGCAAAATGTGGTATTCATATTTCTACATGCAAAACAAATAAGACAGTCAATGCCTATTGCTTATTATGGACTCTGTGACTAAAGACCACTTTAAAAATACCTTTCACAAACATGAAAAATACAAAGCTTAAAATATTTTATCGATTTTATTCTTTAACTTTCTTTAACTTAACACAAACAAGCAATTTCTTAATATAGTGTCTGATGTTTCTGAGATATCTAAAGTGCACATTATTTTTATATTTTATTACCACAGGTTTCTTTTTTTCTTTCAGTCATGAGTTCCAAGTGTTCTATTCTCTTCTTCTTAAAGAAATGGTGGATGATTTCCTCATTTACCCCAGGCTGTCTTTGGAAAATTAGAGGTCAGAAATCTAGGGACTTGAAACTAGAATCAAAAATAATTTCCCATTCCCACAGTAATCCAGTGTTTCTAATTATATGAATTACGGAATCACTCAGCACAAAGGGAAGTAAACCTTATCCAGTTTTGTTTTGTTCAATAAAGGTGGACAAATGTTAATTTTCCTTAGAACATAATATGTTTTTTATTATTTTTTTATACTATACGTTGCTGGAGTATCAATTCATATTAAAAGTCATATCTAATCCCATCTCTTTTGGAAAGTTATCTTGCCAAGAAAAAGAGTGAGCAAAAATTCAGCCTACCTACTGTAATAACCAGTAGATATAATATAGGTTTGTAATTTGCCCCCTATAGAAAGAGTTCTATTCTAAATTCTATAAATTAAGCCACAACATGCTGGCCAATGAGGATATACTGTAGGGAATATTGTAATTTTTGCTTAAAACTATTTTTTATTAATGAATAGTTTGTATTATTGTTGAGATTATGTTATCCAACAAATAACTTTGGTGCAAAACTTAACACAAAGAACCTCATTCCAAGACTTTCAAGAATTTCAAACTAATCTTGATAAATAATAAAAAAAATAATTACTGTATGTGTAGAATATCTGAAAATAAGCATTAGCAGGAAAGAAATACGATATGTTACTGATTCAGCAAAATTCAGCAAAGGGTGTAAAGAAAAGGTCCCATTCTATTTTCAATTCAAACAACAAGCATAGCATATTTCATTGAGTGGGATTTTTGTTTTAACATTATGGAAGATAATGTGGAGGACACTCCCCACAGAACACACACACATGTGTCCATAACTTCTACAAAATCCCCTGACTGTTTGTCAAATCAAAAAGGGGAGTCAAAACCCTATGTTGCATTCCATGTGGAACACTGTAACCTTTTGGAATATGCCACGCCAAAGCCATAGTAAGCCAGCAAATGTGAAGAATCCATTAGTCAGTGATTAAAGATGTGAATCGATGCATGATCCAGACCAAGCTTTGATAGGACTGACATTTCCCACACTAACGCTAAGGAGACCCCCTCTACACATCTGGTTTGAAACTGTCTTGTTATCAAAGCTGTAAACTTCCAGTAGGGAATAACTAGGACATTAAAGGAACATCACTTGTGATTAATGGGTTGAATTACTTAGTCTTGGGACAGGACATGGATTTCTTTTAAAAAAGTCTTTAGTGTTAACCAGAAATGTAATGAAGCATGTATAGTTTCACAACAAAATAAGACATATCTTTACATCTCACCAGTAAAATGATCACGTTTACTTGTTTGCTGTTCAGTTTGTTTTTGTATCTGTGGAATATTTGTTTGTTTTTTTCCTTCAGATACATTTGAATTACAACACAAACATGAGAAATGTTACAAATGAGAGGAGCCATTCAATTCATCTAACCACATTTGGTAACTTATTGGGCCAAACACCTCATCCAGCTGTTTATTGAAGAAGGCCAAAGTATCAGCTTTAACAACACAGCTCTGTAGCTTGTTCCTTACTTCCACAATCCTTTGTGTAAAGAAGTGCATCCTATTTCCACAGCCTAAACTAAACGCATACAACACATGTATCCTTGCATGGTGTGGAATGATTCTGGCAACATCATTGCAAATGATTAGAATTAAGCAGTATTGTGCTTAATCATTTAAAAGCATTTTCATTTAAAGCTTTTTAAATAAAGTTTTCTTTCTGTGTTAGAATAAGCAGTCATGACAGAAGAATGAACTATATATCAAGGACAAAATGGTGAAGACATAAAACACATCTTTATCTTTTAGATTAGCTTTTAGCATCATACAGGACCTAATGTGGGTAACCATGCAGAATACAGACTTATACCATGCACAGAAGTCAAGAGAAGTTTTTTTTTAACTCAGATCTATATAAACAAAGAAGTAATATGGAAAATTGGGTCATCCCTGTAATTTGAGAATTTTTTATTTAATATATATATTATATATTAATTAATATATATTTCAGTGTGTACAATACAGTATAATGTTTTTCATTTTGTATAACATGAAAAATGTGCTTTAATATTCATGAAGTTATAAAAGAAAAATGTTGTTATCATCTTGACTTATTACTACAACACCAACTGTATATTGACATATATGCTTGTCAGAGACATTCCCCATTTTTCAGCCTGCAAGTCCCATGGTGACCATGGAATAGATATCCTCTATTGGATGTGTAATGTTCACAGACATTTCTTTTGACAGGTAGCCATAGTTATGCCAGGTGCTCAGCTGCTAAGATGTGATGTATAGATGAAAACAACTATTGATGTTTCCAGGCATTTATAGTCTGTGTGCATAAATAATTTATAAATCAGATTATCTGAATTTTCCTGAACCAGTATTATTATGCAAGCAGTGAACAATAGCAAAGGAATCTAATCACATCTTAGCAAATCTAAGCAAGGTTGAGTCTAGTCAGTCTTGAGATGTACTGGTAGGTGGGTGCTGCACCTCCTATTTTTGAAGTACTTGGGAGCCTTTAAGGTGAAAAGTGTTATATTAATGTAAGAAATGATCATGTCTTCTATTCAAAACTGATACAAGCAGATTTGGTATCTTACTGTAATGTAATAAACATCCATCCATTTTCTAAGCCTTTATCCAGTTTATCCAATCCAACACAGGAGATTCAGATCCTATCCTGGCAAGCAGTGGTTATAAAGCAAATTTCACTCTGGTTGGAAAGCCAGTCCATCGCACAGACACAAACACATATACTGTACAGTACACTCATACCATTGCCAATTTTCCAGATGAAACACACATGAACACAGGGAAAACATACTGTGTAAACTTCATGGAGACAGCACCACAAGAACTGAACCCAGGGTGCCAGCACTGCAAGGCAGCAATACTAACCGTTGCTCCACCATGTCACCCTCATTTATTAACATGTATGACATTTACTGTAAGCAATTTCTAATGCAATGGCTCTATCTTCTTGCTTTTTCAGGAAATAATAATAATAATAAATAGTAATAATATATTTAAGTGGGCCTACCTATAAGTTTCTTTTATAACCTGACCTTAAGTGAAACACAAGTAAAACATAAGCTGACAACAATGAGAACAGGACAATGTTTTCTAGTTAAGGGGAAAGAATAGTTAAATTTATTGAACAGTGCGAGATTTTTAGAATGCACCCGTTTTTTTTATCACAGCCTAAAGCTTCAGTTATAATTTAGAAGTTGAGATAAAACAGTTATTTTCCTTGAGGGCTAGAAAAAAGTTTTGTGTGTACTCTGGAGAATCGTTCAGTAATTTAAGACAATTGAAAGAGACTTCCTAAAACATTTCAAAGGACTAGACCTACAGTATTTCTCTGAGCAGAATGTTGGCATTTGACAAATAAGATTGATGATGTGAATGATTGGGAATTATTAATTTTAAGTTTAAAAAAGACTGTCAGAGATTTCACATTACAATATCAGCCTAGAGGCTGCTTTGATAGCAATTTGTACATATATATATATAAAGTAATAATAGCCCATTAATAAGTAAAGGACAAATATATATATTACATAAATTTGTTTTATTTGACCATTTTTAAAATACTACTGTATATCCAGCATTGCAATTCTTCATTAAATTATATTTCATCAAGTATTCTTTTGGATTTGGAACCTACACCATTCTATATTCTTCTATTAAGTGGATTATACAATTAATGACGTGTACACTATATGAAAACAAAACGAAATATATTAAAACAAAATAAATGTCTTCTGTATATCTGAATTGTACATTCATTATGAATATCAGACCTGAGTTTCTGCAGCAAACTATGACAGTTGCTTTGAACATCCCAGCAGCTATATCACCCTGCAACTTACTGTACAACTGGCATCCTACTGAAGCTAAGCAGGTCTGAGCCTGGCCAATACCTGAATGGGAGATTGCCTGGGAAAAACTAAGGCTGCTCCAGGAAGAGGTGTTGGTGGGGCCAGCAGGGTGTGCTCACCTTGCAGTCTGTGTGGGTCCTTATGGACCAGTATAGTGATGGATACCCTGTACTATAAAAAGGTGCTGTCCTTCTGATGAGACGTAAAACAGAGATCCTGACTCACTGTAGTCATTAAAAACCCAAGGGAATTTCTCAAAAAGAGTAGGGGTGTTATCCCAGTGTTCTGGCCAAATTTCCCATTGGACTTTACCAATCATGGCCTCCTTATTATCCCCATCTATGAACTGGCTTCATCACTCTGTTCTCCTCCCCACTAAGAGCTGGTATGTGGTGAGCGTAGTGTGAACAATATGGCTGCCGTTGCATCATCCATATTGGGCTGCATACTGGGGGTTGTGGAGGGGAGTCCCCTTTTCCTGTAAAGCACTTTGAGTAGAGTGTCCAGAAAAGTGCTATAGAAGTATAAGGAATTATTATTAATTATCATTCCACCTGCCAGCTAACTAAAGCACAAATCTGGCCCAGTGCTGCTCAGATTGGGAATGCTGAGTACAGTGCACAGGACATTGTCATTGCTCTACAGCTTCCCTTGTCAATGTCACTGAAGGTTATGCATGTAAGCCTGATAACAATTGTCAGAAAACTCTTTTGTGTTTCATTCTCCCAGATACAATAATGGTGATGTAGCAGCAAAAAAGTCTGGTATAAACAGTCTGTTTTATTCTCCTCCACCAGGGCTTTACTTGTTTGCAGCAGACGCCTCAACTTTTGTAACAGATAGATGTTTCAGACAGTTAACAAAAGGTGGATGAGTAACCTCAACTGCATTTTCTCAGAATGATTGTTTTTTGATGTGATAAAGCATGCATGTGGTCCAGCTCCACACAAAAGTACCCAGAGGCCCATGCAGCACTAAAGAACTTTTCATATATCCTTTCCACAGAGATCAGAGTATCATTTGGATTTTCTCTTATTCACATGTCCATCATTTCGATCATGGCAGTAGTAGAGTTGCAAACTCAAGAGCAAGTTGCCTTTGATTGTGTTGTATCACTGAACCTGGTAATACTTGACCTCAGTCATACAACCACGACTCACAAGACAACTGTATTTATCACTAATTGGTTTTGAATTGAGGTACCACACACAATAGCATTTCTCCACATCTGCAATACTATAAAAGACTCTACTTTACTATTATTTCTTTATACTGGCCTCTTTACTGTTGATTTGATTCGGAGCATTTCAACCAGATGTTTGAGTCCCAAGCCAACAATAAAGAAACCACTAAAATAGCCATTGTTAAGAACCTTTTGTTGAGTGAAAGCCAACTTGAACTAGACACAAACAACCTTTTATGTAGCATCCAGCGTCACAAATCTAGATTTTTTTCCTTGACCAGCTACTTGAACTCTACTTATGAGCTCAAGACCAAAATTGCTAGAATTTTGTACAATTTAAACTTCCTTTCAATCTCAACAATCTAATTGTGATCGTCTTGGTTCTGATAACTGCAGTGTACAAACACTGGCAGCATAATTCACACTCAAAAGAAAAATATGGCAAAATTGTCAAATACTGTATTTATCTCATTTTGTACTACTAAGTTTTGGCGATGGTAACAATTTTATTTTATAAAATATAATAAAAATATCAAATTATAGTTTAAAAAAATAGGTTTTCACATTGTCTGACCAACTTGTTTTTAAATTCAGATCTGTTCTTTATAAAGAGCAGCCAATAAAGCTGAGAATTGGCACTTTTAAAATACATTTGACATTATGCAGGTGTGTGCTGTCATCATTGAGCAAAGACTGCCAAATGAGAGTAATTCTGAACTACTTTGTCGACTATAAATTATGAAAACCAATCAAACAGAAGTTAGAAATGCCACAATAAAAAAACACCTCTCTGTGTAATAAATGTGAGAGCTGTAACACATACTGTACTCGTTAAGCACTATGCACTTCTATGTCTATTTTTTTTCTGTAACTATGTCTTTGAAGAACAAGATTCTGTTCACTTTCAGCACTTCTCTTTACAGTACTTTAATAACATTAATAAAATTGAAATCACAATTGAAATGTACTTTGTTAAATAAAATCAAAATCTATTGAAAAAAGCAATTCCTTGACAATTGTGGTAGGCACAAACCTGATAATAGCTCAGGAACAGAGGCCCAGATTTTGCTGTCCTGAAGATAAGAACCCAGTTATGATAAAACAGGATGGTAGACAATATTTTAAACGAAGGTTAGTAAATGGTTTATGTGGAAGCATTATTATTATTACAGTCAGATATTTAGTTGTATTTTTTTTAATTAAATCTTTATGTACCTAGATACTATAATTGAGGACAAATTCTCACTTGCTGGCTGTGATGGCTTGGAGGATACCCATTTATACAACAGGACATTTACTGCCTGGGGGCAGGGTTAATGACTTTTGTCATTCCACAGCTTCAGTCAGCACACAAGAGAGAAATAACTTGGCACACAGTATAATATGAAATAAGAATAAAGAAAAATTTAAGCCCTTGTTTAGGAAGAATTGCAGCTTCTTTTTACAATTTGGGTACATTCCATTACTCATGGTAAGCTGAAATTTTAAAGTGAAGTGAAAAGGTACATTTTCAAAATGCAATAGTTTGGATGTCACAATAATGAGCATAAGCCAAGACCAGATGCTGTGCTGAATACTGCAAGAAAATTAAAGCAGTTATACAAAAATGTTTACAATTGATTATTTCTTTTGAAATGTAAATTGGTGCTTTCTCCAATTTTCTACAAAATTTGTACAAAATTGCAATTTTCTGCAAATGTTGGGTTTCTCACAACATCGGTTAAGCTCAGATTAATCAGCAGAAAATGGGTATCACTATGTCCTTCCAATATCAGAAAGTTTCTTATTCCTGGTAAGGGTCATAGCACCCTGAGAGCACAGGGCACAGGTATGCCAGTCCATTACAGCACACACACACCAGGACACTTTAGAGATAAGATAACTTTGTTAGCCATATACAATTTCTTGCATTAGGAATTTATCTTTTCACATACCCCACAGGCACACAGACAGGGAAAGAGAAGCTTGGGGCCACAGTGCAGGGTCAGCCATTTATATGGCAGCCCTGGAGCAGCTGGGGTTAAGGGCCTTGCTTGGGGGCCCAACGGAGAAGGATTCCTCTGCCGGCCATGGGATTTGAACCAGCAACCTTCCAGCCAAAAGCACAGATTGTTAGCCACAGTACCACCGCTCCACCCCCCATTAACCACTTAACTAGTTAACCAGATAACAATTAACCTAGCCAGAATGACTGTGGAAGCACACAGAGAAAACCCCCACAGACACAGGGAAGTCTTCCCAGTCCAGAAATGACCCCACAACCTATAAAACAGCAGCACTACACAATTAGTGTCTCATGATGTAATATTGCACTCTGTATTGGTTTCATTACTTTTAGTATATTTCTTTAATATGATGCAAATATTTAGTGATTAAATGGCTTTAGAAAATGTAATATGCAGCCTGGATTGGTAGGCAAAATGAATGAAGCTTAATTTCTATTATTAATGTAGAGTTAAAGTCTTATAAAAATATATTCATTTTTTTTCCTTTGCCACTGCCCACAAGGGGTAGCATATCATGATGCGTAAATCCTCTTTACATATGACTGATAGGTTGTGGGTGCTAGATACTGCTATGGTTTTGTTAAGTGAGGTATGACACTCTGGTTGACCCTGCTGTGTTAGTGGAGACCAGCATTGCTGGAGGTAATCTAGACCAGTGTGCTATCCAGTGGAGTAGTCATGTGCTCTCTGGTAGTTCAAGTAGGTAGCTGCATCAGCATGCGTAGGCTGCAAAGGAACAAGTAAAGGTTTATTCCATCCTGAAAAGAGAGGAAAAGAAGACTGTTTCTTTCGGAGAAGACTCTCATGTGCTCTCTGGTACACTTAATACTACTGAAATCAAGATGAGCTCTGGTCTGATGAGCTGCTGTGTGCTCAGGTTAGGACTTCACCTTTTTCAGCATGACCCAAAGCAATTATAATTATTTTATAAAATCAGAAAAAGTATAAATGCCCTTTTCTATTTTGTCATGAACATCTTGGCTGGATCCTTTAAGGACGATAGAAGAATAAATTACAACTGCAACACTACAACATTGATTTTAAAACAAATCAATGGTTTTATTTTTTGTCAAAGAAAACTGACACCATGCAAAGGTGAACAACAGGAAATGTTAATCCATAAATACAGAATATGGCTGAGAACATGGAGTGCTGGAGAAGGCTTTCGGGTTCCTTAGTCACTGGAAACGTTTCCACAGAAAGATTATATGTACAGATATGGTGATTGAATTAAATAAGTACCACTTGACTTGTACCAAGGATCTACAAAGAAATAACTAAATATTTTAATCAGAATGAATTGAGGGACAATCCAAAGAAATATTGTATCTTGTAAGGGACATAAACAGGAAGTACAGTGCAAAGAGAACTCCAGGGAACAACAAAGCATCAAAGAGCCAGACAGTAAAGGTCTTACTCCTAGATATTAGGAGTATTAAGAAGAAACAATGAAAATAATAAAAGCTACTACATTAGCAGGTAATAATGATGTAAGTGCAATTACTGGAACATATCTAAGAGAATGTGATGATGACAGATACAGCATTAGTAGATACTGTACAAAGCATTCCAAAGAGACAGGAAAGATAGAAGAGGTGTACTTCTGACGCACTGTAGATCAAAAGAGCATGCAATCAAAGGAAGCTAGCCTAGATGAACCAAGGATCTTAGAATTTATATGGGTCAAACATATTAAAGAATGTTCAAAAATGACATAATGTTAATAGCATTCTATTGGCCATCAACAATCTATAATAATGACATTTTTAAAAAAGAAATCAGGGAATTTTTCACAAACATGAGACAATTTAAAAAGAAAATAGTTAATTTGCCTCACTTTTATTTTTAGCAGCTGTTAGTTAACCAAAGAAACTAAACAAAATATTTATTGTTGTATTCCACTGAATTGACTATTTTTATGCTTGGTTTTCTGTTCTACAGATGTACTGCTCTAACACATACTGTTAATAAAAGCCTCTTTTGCTTAAAAGTTGAATGTACAATAACAGTTTACATTTTCCATTTACATGTATATTGATAGTGTAACGACTTCCTTCTGAAGTCCCAAATATTAACAATACAGATTTTTTTTATATACATCAAAAATGTAATGTCTCATTAATGCATCATGTTCTCTTTGTCACTGTGATGAATGCTGCTCTGCACTTACTGTTATTCAATCATAGCTGCTCAATTCCAGATTCAAAGGTGAACAGCATCACTCTCACCACAGGAGTGATCGACCCTATTCAAGTCCCAAGAAGGTGGTATCAATTTCTGTGACAGGCACATTAACAAATGTGTTCTGTTTTATTCTCCTCCTCCTGGGTTTTACTTGTTTGCAGCTGAAGCCTTAACTTTTGAATGGCATCGGTCACAGTGAGGGTATCAACGTGGTAAAGTATTCCCTGGAATCCGATCCCAGGCACTCACAAGCACCTCCAGCTCCAGAGCAATGCAGAGCCGCATCCCAGAAAGAATTGTAATCTGCTATGCCAAAAGGCCAGGCCTTCTGTTTCAGGAAAATTCAACAGTATCCAGGTTCCAAGGAAATGATATGACTTTCTTTTACAAGCCAAATGAACCCAGTTAAACTTTCCACCTCTAAATTCCTCCTGCTCCTCAGCAGCTAATAGGCATCAGTGTCTATGATCCAAGTCAAACCAATGTGATGAGTGCTGCTCTGCCCCCACCAGGATTCAATCACAACGGCTCACCATCAAGTCTGTTTTCAAAGCCACAGAGCACCACCCCCTCCCCAGACCATGGAGAATTCCACTACGCCACAGGCGAGACCTGCCACTTGGGGAGAATTCAACGCTCTCCAGATTTCGTCACCTTCTGTAGTAGGACTAGTGCCAAATGAGCCCTGACACACCACTAAACAGCACCGCTTTGTTTTCTTTTCTCAAGTAAAACCAGCAGACTCACCTAGCTGAAACAGCAAAGCATAGCCAGGCTGAGGCAGGAATCAATTGAGAAAAAACGTCTCTTTATACACCATTTGTTTTTGCTTTTTTTAGTTTTGATCATTCTCGCGAATATACCAGATTCAACAAAGTTCCTGCTTGCTTGGCTAACGGTTAGCTGAATGCAAGCATGAGTATTGTCTCGGTTGACTGGATGTAAGATTTTATCACTGTAGTACTCGTGACAGGTGATTTAGCAGTCTGTGAAGAGAAAGAGAAGAAAAGGAAGGCTCCCAGGTTTATACGTTTACAAAAATCCTGTAAAAAACAAAGGGAACAAGATCTACTAATATAAGCGGAGATGCAATCCTGAGAAAGCATCTTATAATGTTTCATTATTACGTTTTAATGAATAGTAAAATATACCACACTACTGTATTTCAATTTATTTAGCTAGAAAACATAACTAACAAAATTTAACTTACTAACCAAATATGCTAAACTAAACAACAAACAGGGCAAAATACATTCTTAAGTTACAAAGTGGCTATAGTTTTCTGTGGTGTTTCTCTGCAGGTATTATTCTCAGGCTTTTTTATTATTCAGTCCACTACACTGTGGTCTTGGTGTTAAAAATTCTGGTCAAGGAGTGCCACTTACTGGTCCACCAGCTCAATTTGCAACAGCGACTTGGTTTACCTTGAATTTCACATCTAGTACAGGGCCAGTTGTGCTTTGCTTCTGAGATCTGAAGAGGTCAGTCAGAAAGTGGTCATTCTGCTGCCTAAAAACAAAAATAACCAGGGGGAAGAGAGCATTCAGCCATTCACAATTTCACTATTCAATTGTTCAGATGTACTGACTGTAACCAGAATTTGCCTAGGAAATATGATTGCTATCCAAATGCATGTGGATGTTATTCTCCTTTATAAATACAGATACAGTATATACAGTAGATAGTTTCAGTCATACTGCTGAAAAATGCAATATTTAATGTGAAAAAAAAAACAAAAGGAGCTAAAAAAGGAAGTCTTTAAAACACCCAGTGTTGGACACAGTTACTTTTAAGAAGTAATCTTTGCAAATCGTCCAAGTATTTTTTAATAAATAAGAAGTTGCTTTTAATAAGATATTTTAAGATAAAGTTCTTCTTTACATAGTACAGTAACTATGTACTGTACATAACATTGATAACTGCAACTGATGACTTTTTAAAACAAAATTCTTGTTCATTTTAAAACATTTTTAAACATTACTTTCTCCAGAAAGAGGTATTTTCCCTTAGGCATGACTTCAGGCATACCATAACTGAAACATGGACTTGGACTTGACAGAACCTGGCAATACTTTTGTGAAAACAGTAAATGTGGCACCTGTCTGTTCCCCGTGAGTCTGGCATTTCTTTATGGAGTATAAATCTTTGCTTTCTGTTGTTTTTTGGGTCCATTTCACTATGTTTGGGAATGAAAGTGTTTAGTTCCTACTAAAGGAATATATTTATTTATACAATGAATTTGGTTTAAGAATTCTTTTAAATGTTAATTGTATTTTAAACAGAACATTTTGACATTAAACTCGCTTTTGAATGTGGAATTGAGTGAGAACTCTTCCATTGTTTCAGCAAAGAATCTTGCATTAGAAAAATAAGTCATGCTATGGAATGACTTCTTTGGATTCTTAACCTCATAACCATTAAGTGTGAATTGGATCATCTTCACAGGGAGGAGTAGAAATTCCAGGCTAAACTAAATTGCACATGGATTGCTCGCATGTTCAGCAGGAAGCCAGGAGGATTACCCTGGGAGGATATCTGGATAATATTGAAGAGCTTAAATACTGAATAGGTCTGCTAAGGGAAATATTTTCACTCCTGGTATAGATCTCTATATTATATTTATGTTCCAAAGTTCAAATAAACCAAAGTTTAAAATTTAAAATAAATATAGTAATGAGTAATGCAAATATTTGATAACATATTTATTTGCTATTGATAATTAAATCAAGCAGTCATACATGATAAATTTCCCTTTTTTCCCCCCAAACATTGAAAAGACTATTTTTGTTCTCAGAATCAGTTAACTTAATTTGGAAAAATTAAGACTATGTCATGAAAACTATACATTGTGGTTAAGGACTGATACCTTGAAGCCACGGTGTTGTTTCTCATTACAAGACCATCAATTACTGCAAACCAAGGTGTTTCAACACATGGACTTTGTTCCAATTGAATTGCCAGCCATCTAGCAGTTTAGTTATAAATGTCATACCAGAATAAATAAATGCATGGGAAAAAATAGACTCAAAAATGGCAGCCAGAGCTCTTAAATACTACTAGACAAAGTCATTTTGCTTGTGATCACATTAGAAGAATCCATAAATAAAAAATGCATTGCATACATTTCCATATCATGGAAAAATCTGTATAACATAGCAAAAACTGTATGTTTAAAACACCAAAGAAAATGTAATTGCTTTTACCATCATTCATTCAGACACTATTCAGTATGCCAGAGAAAAACTGAGGTTAAGAACATTACTTTCTCTAGAGAAGCTACGTAATATGTTGTACCTTCAGACATTTTTGAACATTTAAAAATCCTTCACAATCATAACAATAATTAAACAATAGCACCAAAATATGATAAAAAGAGGAAAATCTTAGATATGAGTGAGCCACATGAGCTTTAACTTTATTTTTAATAGAAATCCGTTTCATTTGTACCTGTGTTTTATTATTACAAAATAATGTAATCAAATCACAGGGTACACATACTGTACTGTACGTTCAGCTCATACACGAAATAATGTTCATGATATTTATTACAAAATCATTGGAAACTTTTCACTTTATGATTGTTTATGCTTTTAGTAAATTTAATAGGGTTACTTTACTAAAATTATTACTTACTAGTAATATTGATTAAAATTACTTACTGAATATGTTTTGCAAATTTCAATTTGGTTGAAATCAAAAACATTTGGATACCAACCACCACAGTACACAATATATTCAGAAGATGGAACTACATTTACTGTATGTTAGGAAACCAATGTAGAACATTCACATTTCTAGTTAATGATTTATTTTTTCATATAGTGGCTTTACTTTTGTGGTCAGTCTCAGAGAGACACTTAATGCGGAGTATTTCGCAACTGAAGAGTATTGCAGGGGTGGTCTACAACTGTTTACCATTATTAGGCAAAGCTTTTTTTCTTTTCCTTGTTATTCAGCAGCACCAGAAATAATGAGCTTTTCTGAAGTAACACCAGAAACGCTCATACATGTTCTGCACAGACCTAGCCCCTAGATTCAAATAAAGAGGAAACTGTGTTTTATGGAGTGTAACAGCTGTAAAAGTCTTACATAATGGAATGTTTTTATATACAAACTAAAAATGGCTTATGAATTTATCCTATGACAGGTTCAAGGGAATACAGACTGTGTTTTCTATAAAAAAGGATAAAAAGGTACACAATTAGTCCTCACATAAAGAATAAACATTTCATGAATAAAAAATTATTTCTGCAGTTTGTATTTCCTGAAAGATTTTCTAATATTTCTGAGGAGAAAGCAGTTATTTTAAAATATTCTTCAATATATTGAAAATGCTTGGCTTTTACTTACTGTACTGTACTGTATATGTGTGACTAATTCACTTCAATTATGAAATATTGAAAGAAACTTATCAAGAAGATCTTATAGTTCTGGATGTATATTCATATCTATTCAGTGTTATTCTTTTTGTTGATGTTAATTTCTTACACTTACTATTACTATTTTTAATCTACTACTTGGTGCAGTGAAACTATAAAATGTAATGCTCAATATAATAATTAAAACTCATTTTTATAAGACAACCAAACCACTGTATTATCCCTTATCTCTTATGTGATAAGTAAAAAAAACAATGCACAGAATACTGTTTCAATACTTATGTACTGATTCCTCTTCTATACTATTGTGAAATATCTTTTGGGAGTGCACACGCTTTGCACATACAGTACAGTATAAAGTTCATTGGTGAGTCCCTTTAATCTCCAGGTACTTTATGCTGAGCATATTGTTGTTGTTTTTCTAATAGTTTGTGAATGTCACCATATTTGTTAGTGATCAAAGTATGTATTTCTGATGTTTAAATGTGTCCTCGTATATGATCGTTTTTCATTATGTCAAAAAGAACGAATAAGAGGTAAATGTTTGAAATGTTTGAATCCAATAATCACTGACTATACCAAAGCTAAATCTGCTACAGACCTTATAGTAAATATAATTGTAATTTTGTAACTTCCACATGAGAAATTAAAGGACACATTGTGAGGCTACTGAGAATAAAATACATGGATTACATTTTGTCACGACTATAGTCCCCCCTCCTTAAGGGTGCTCCAGCCCTTTCACTAAGACTTTATTCTCTGCACCTGTTCCCCATTCCCAGCCCACCTTAAAAGCCAGGCGCTGACGCTCATCCGGGCTCTGCATCTGATTTCCATATCGTGCGAGTCCGGGACCTGGAAGCGCCTGGTCCCGTTAAGGTTTTAACCTCTGTTCCCATTCCCGTTCCTGTTCCCCGTCCGCCGGTTCCGACCCGGCCTTCGTGGTTTTTAACTTGTTCTGATGGATCTCCTGGTTTTGGACTTACCCTTGCGTTTTGGATTATCCCTAAGGACTACTCTCTCGGATTGTTCGCCTCGGCCACACCTTCCCCGTGCACCAGCGCACCTTGGACACGCCCCCTGTCTTCAGCCCCGTTTTCCTGCATGACGTTTCCCTAGTGTTTCCCCACTCCGTCGGACTGTGTCGTCCGCATAGGGTCCGGAAAGAACTGTTCGTTACAGAATGCAGAGCCAACACCTGGACCCCGCGGACGGCACCCTGGCAGCCTGGATTCCATCAGTTGTTTTTTTTTCTCCCCTTTTTTTTTCTTAGGGCTTCGGAGCCGCCCTGAAAAGGAGGGGCGTACTGTCACGACTATAGTCCCCCCTCCTTAAGGGTGCTCCAGCCCTTTCACTAAGACTTTATTCTCTGCACCTGTTCCCCATTCCCAGCCCACCTTAAAAGCCAGGCGCTGACGCTCATCCGGGCTCTGCATCTGATTTCCATATCGTGCGAGTCCGGGACCTGGAAGCGCCTGGTCCCGTTAAGGTTTTAACCTCTGTTCCCGTTCCCGTTCCTGTTCCCCGTCCGCCGGTTCCGACCCGGCCTTCGTGGTTTTTAACTTGTTCTGATGGATCTCCTGGTTTTGGACTTACCCTTGCGTTTTGGATTATCCCTAAGGACTACTCTCTCGGATTGTTCGCCTCGGCCACACCTTCCCCGTGCACCAGCGCACCTTGGACACGCCCCCTGTCTTCAGCCCCGTTTTCCTGCATGACGTTTCCCTAGTGTTTCCCCACTCCGTCGGACTGTGTCGTCCGCATAGGGTCCGGAAAGAACTGTTCGTTACACATTTTAGTACATAACTTTTATACTAAATATTTTGCTGCGGTAAAAGTTTGCTAATTTATAATGACTTTAACCAGTGACCATTTTCTTTTAAGGTCAGAACACCAAACCTGTTAACAGAACCAGTAATAAACCAGTAGCTTTAGAATCAAAACTGTAGAAACATAAGAAACGCAAACTATTACATTTTGATTACAGTAAAAAGTAATATAGCATACTAGAATAAAAATACATTAAATTTACATAAATTCCATAAATATGTACTAGTTTTAAAAGGAAATAAACACCTGTAAGTAAACATCAGCAATAAAGATGTGTAAAATGTGATTTTACTGAAGTGTAGGAAGTTTATTGGTTATTTTGTTTTGTAATTTAGGTTCTAAATAAAAATGGTTCAACCGCTACTGCTTTTAGACACAATACCACATATGTTTTTTATAAGGGGTAAGATTTACACAAAATTGATTAATATATATTGATTAATTCCCAATATGGCCGTTATTGTAAAAAACTATAAGTATCAAATGAAGTCTGCTTGATCATTTGTGGGGATTTTTTATACACAAACTGTACTTGTCGCTTAGAAAATAGAAGTGAATGAAGACTAAGACTTAGGAGTACACAGTTTCTTCAAACATCTGTGCTCTTGAGCATTCTAGATGAGTGATCATGCAATTCATACTTGACCTCCACCATTGAAGTAAAATCAAATCAAGAAAACAATACTGTTATCTTGTTATACCAGAGGGACCTCCTGCTTTATTCAACTTGACTTCCTTTTTTAATATTTTAATAATGCTATGTAATTAAATACACAGATCAATTTACTGTTAAAAAAATCTTTCCTGTCTCTCCCCCTGTGCATTCCAAGATTAACAATCACTAGATGGCAGCAGGCGAAAAGACGCTGGGTATTTTAGACAGATTATCTCAAACTCCTAATTAAACATCAACAAAAAATGTCATTCTCCTGGCAATGATTTTGAAACAAACTCCACTAAGGGGACGGTCCTTTATTACACTGTAATAGCCTAGAACAAAATCTGTTTTGCAAAATGGAATTTATTCAAATAGCTTTTGCTATAAACTGAAATGTTCAAAATGTCCAAAACTGTCATGTTAACATGTTAGGACCACATTTATTTTGTGCAACAGCTCAGAAAGTTAAAAAATGTTTAATATTTCGAGATAGCCATTCTTTCCTTTTTCCTTTAAAAATTATTTAATCTTGATTGTACTTTAAAAAATTGAAAGGCTAAATTTTAAATATTGTATACAGGATGCAGGAAATTCCCATACTATATTAGGTGCCATTGACTTAAGATCACATACACAATTACAGTGCACAGGAAGTTGCACTTTCACTACCCTGTGCATAAAATTTCCCTGGCTGAACTCAGCTCTGTGTGCGTTTGTCTTCATTGTAGATGGATATGTGATGCATTCAGCATTGCTAGGCCCTTACCTTCATCCTGTTCATCCAAGATCAGAGTTGCTCCTTCGGTTCCACAACCTCAACCTGTGTCTCTGCACCCACCATATGGATCAGGTCTCCTGATGTCAGCAACTGTAGTAGTTTAGTTTCTTTCCCTTATCTCTTTCTCTTCCTAACCTCACCCACTGTTCTCTTTCCTTCCCCCTTCTCAGTCCGTTTCTGGTAGAATATTTAACTCACTGCACTTACAGCCCTCGCTTATATCTATTGTATTGTCTCCTCTCCTCTATCCTGTTCCTCTTTTTGCTCTCTTCTGCAGGAGCCCAATTTGCTACCTCTGCCTGCACATGGTGTCAGTCTGCATCCTATCCAGACTTCATCATTCATTCCCACACTGTCCCTAATGCAAGCCTAGGCTGCTACAGCAATGAGATCCCCCCCCCCCCCCCATTAAGCCCCCTTTTCTAGATGGTGTCCAGCTGATCAGTGTCAGCCCTCAACTCTTCCCCTTCCCAAACCCTCCAGCCACATATCGTATGTAGCAGATAATCCTTTTCTTACTGTACTGTATATAGGTTCAGTTCAAAATATTCATATCCATTATGTCTAGTAAATTTCAGCAAGCAGCACTTCTCTTTCATTTCTATGTCAGACGTCTCTTCTAGGCAACCACATTATTTTCTGACACGCACCACAGGGTTCCAGTTCCAAGGTGACCAGTGCAGTTAGCTGCTAACCGGTAGTTCTCTTCCTGCTTCCATGTCAAACTATTCCTCCTGGTGCTGCAGTATCTTCTGCTGTCCACCAGAGTTCTAATCCCACACTTGCCAGTCCTGATACTGCTGCTAGCCGCTAGTGCTGCCACCTGTTCACTGAATCCCATTCTGTTACACGCAGCATACATGATTTGTATACACTGCATATCCAGAGTTACTCGTTCAGGTTTGCATGATAGGTATTTTCTATTCATTTCTGGCGCATTGTGCTCTTTTCAGGTAAACTTCAGTCAAACCAACTCTCTTTAATATCAGTGTTCAAAGTCGTTCAGGGGATTCTTTTAGGGGGTGTCAGGACACTGATCCAACCAGCACTGTCATTTTCTCAGCAAGGTGAGTTACAGACAAAATACTAAGCATGCTATCCCTTTTTAAATTTGTTGGCTTGTTATTATTGTCATTATTAGAATTTGAGAAAACAACTGAACTTATTTCTAATATGTCTTAACTGTCTTAGGTACCATCATGCACTTTATTAAGTAGTAACATAACAGTATGTATTTAGTTCACCCGCTTTTGTTAGTTTGCTAACAAGAAAAATAGTAGAGTATATACAATATATTTTTCAGTTTAATTGCATCACTAGATATGTGTGGAATTCAAACTTAAGATATATACAGTATACCCAAAGTATATATATACAGTACATTATACACCGGAAGAAGGCTCCACAGCCGAAACATTGTGTTTTTTTTTCTTCTCCTTTCAGCATGGAAAAAACCTATTACTTGTTCCTATACTGTATACAATATATTTACTTATGGAATTTGTATTTTTGTTTTCACATTATTTTATGTTAGCTTGTACTGTATATAAAGTCAATTATACGGTTTATATGGGTTTTCTTCATGCGCTCCTCCCACCTCCCAGACTCCCAGATGCTGGCTAGGCTAATTTGTGTTTCTAAATAAGCTCTGTATGTGCATGTTTGTGTAACCTGTTATAGACCGCCAATAGGATCAGAGTGTAGTCTCTTCTTGCACCCTGTTCATCCATGATAGGATCCAGTTAGGTGTGATTCTAACCAGCGAAAAGTATCTTTGTGACAATGGATGTACTGTATGACCGGTATTTTGGTAAAAGAAAACCACAATGTCATTCATTTTATAACACATAATGGGCCAGTACAATTAAACAATTTTGAAGATCTTAAATTCACCATGGTGCTGCGGGAATAAATAAAAAAACAGCTATTTCAATGCACAAAAAAGGGCTGATGGCCAACAGTACTAAATATACTGAAATTATTAAGAAAAGTATATGGCAAATTAAACATGCTGCTTTAATAAACCAGAAACTGTATAGTTATAGCTAGATTATTATTAACATTCTGCCAATTTGTGAAAACGTTTCCTAGTGGTATGTCTTTGTTACTGTAAAAAAATTACATTTACAGCAAAACTGAGGGCTGCCATAAAATGGCAATTGGGAATCCCTAGGAGATAAAACTGTGACTGTAAATTGTTGCTAATTGAACAGGCATCGGACTGAAATTATACCTCTTAAAAAAGTGCAACACTGGGACCAGTTAAAAGCCATGAAAACCAGGGGTTCAGTGTGACCAAATGAAAGGAATGTTTACCTAGGCAAGAAATATAGTTTGTGTTATCTCAAATCATGCCAAATGGATACAATACAGTAGAAACCCAACTCTTTCAATTATTTTATTTATAATTCAAGTACTCCCAGACGTCTTGCAACATTAAAAAAGAATTAGAATACTAATGCTTACTAAGACCTTTTGTGCATTTATAGCCTTCCTGGGCAGTGCTAGTTCACAACACCTGCTTCATTTAAAGGACCTTGAGAAGTTTTTTGTTCATGTCTACACAGTATTCATGAGCCTCTTACTTTGCCTACAATTGCTCGTTGTTCACTTTACAAAACATTCTAAAAAAATATCTTCACTACTAGAAAATATTCTGTCATATGCATTTAGTTTTTGTAGAAACTCTGAACCTTGTCTTATGTTTAAATATATGTTTTCAGGAAATAAAAAAAAGGTTTTGACTAACAATTCAAACAGAATTTTAGCAGAGTGCACCATATTTTAGTGAGATGGCCAATTAAGAGATATTGTATTTCAACTAAGGAAACATCTTGGAGAAGGTTGTAAATTTAACTCTAAATTACATTATTAGGAGCATGTTACTACTGTACTGAACAACCTTACAGACTGTAGCACACAACAGTATTTTACACGTAAATGCATTATTTCACAATTTATATTTTATATTATATTACACTTAAAACGTTATTTAGCATCATAAAATGGGATTTGAATTTGCATTTGAATCTTCCCTTTTTACAATTAAAAACATATATTTCTAAAATAATGCATTCCTTAATGTTCCAACCCCAGCTTCTGAGTCTAACAGCTTGCAACTGGAAATAGTATAATATGGTAACACTATCATTCCAAAGGCTGTTTCCTGTAGTGAAAATATTTATTTAAATTTGTGTGTTTGTCATGGTGTATGTTTTATGTAAGTTTTTTTTTCTTTCAGTGTTTTTTTCTTCTATAAAAAGAAGGGTATTTTCTAGTTCCTTCTCGTTTCTTCATAGCCATTCAACTTAGTTTAATGTGGTCTAAAGCTTTCTCATTCCTGTTGTTCTGCAAAAGGCCTGGTCCAATTCAAATAACGTAACCTCGTGTATTTAAATTCAGACCTTTGTTAATTCAAACTTTGGCTCCAGCTCTTTGTCTTCATTGCTGCCTGCCTTTATGTCTTTTCAGACAAAAATAGTTAACCTTTTCTTTAGAGACTAGCAGTTCTCGATGTGTGTTTTGTAAATATACTAAATGAATACACAGTTTAAAACTGAAAACTGCTTTGACCGCCTATTTTAGCCACCATTTGTTCCTGCTTTATTTGCCCACATTATGTTTTGCACTGCTGGGAATTCTAGGTTTAGTCGTAATTCACAACAGGAATTGTAATTGTAATCTCAGAAAATTGCTTGGCTGTGCTCAGGCTGTTACAAAAATACTATTCATTTACTATTCATAATTATTTCAACAAATAATTAAGATTGTTGTGATGACTGAATTTTGAATGTATTAATTTTTTGGATTCTTTATGTTAACAAATTATTGTGACACTATTTTATCTATACAGTACATCAAAGAGTTAATTTATTTTAAAACATTTCCTGTGTATGCATTAAATACAATATATGCAGTTAAAACCAAGTTTACTACTTGTTTAAATATGACATATGAAAGTTATATTTATCACATTAATTGAACAACTTTTAGCTGTGATATACTGTATGTGGGATATACAGTATGTGTGTGTTTGTTTATATACTGTAGCATGCTCTTCTTAAAGGATGTTCTTCTTAGCTAACGATCATGATTGTGTTAATTCTGGTAAATTTGTACTTGGAAACAACAGCATTTTTAGAATACCTACAAAAGAAATGTAGATAAAATATCAAGCCCTCTTTCAACTTCTTTCAATTTTTTTTTACAGATTGTCAATAAGACCAACAGTAACACTAACAAGGTTTAACTTTGAGATTTATAAACTAATGTAAATGTAATCAAATATTAGCAACATCAACATTTCACCTGAAGTAAAAAAACAAAGTAAATTGAAAGGAAGGAATTGTATAATGTATTTTTTCTATTTCTCAAACAAAAATGTGCATGTCCAGTATGGCTAATAAAAGGACCTAACATGTTATAAAGATGTTTGTAATGGATCATTGTTTAGACATTGTTTTCCAAGTTTTGCTGGTTTGACTGAAACAAATATATACTGTAGTTTATTTAGTGTTACTAATTTTAAAAAAGTGATCATTAAACTAATAATTCATTTTGTGTAAGGTGTGAATTCTCCATCATCTATAGAAAAAGCTTTGCGCTTTTAGACATGCTCATCCATTATAATATTGGCATTTGGGGATTACTGTCATATAACAAGAGTCCATTTTAACAAGGCTTTCACTGCTTGGTGCCGCTCAAATTATCCTCCAGCTCCTTACAGAAAACAGAGTATGAACAATGTCTTTCACAAAATCAACATAAGAATCCCACTATGTTGCAAATGGACTCCCAAATAAAGCCAGGTCTTTCACAGACAGAGCTGTTTCAGTTTTGCAGTTTAACCCTAAATACTCCACAAACTTTTTACCTTTGGGAAATGAAGGTTTGCATCGCTACTCATCTATTATACTAATCTGCTCATCTATAATATCCCCTATTCCGAAGGTGAGATAGATTATCTTTTGTGCCCTGTTATCCTTCTCATTCACAATTCATTGAATAAAACAGGTTGTTTCCTTTAGAAAAAAAAAACAAGTTTGATGAAAACCTGTTTTATTGTCCTGTGATTTCTAATTCGATTTCTGGCATTTTTTTTAAATTATTTGCATTTAAATATTCATCATATCAAATTTAAGATGCAAACATAAATGTTAAATGTTCAGGTGGGTAGCTGCGTCAGCATGCGTAGGCTGCAAAGGAACAAGTAATAGGTTTATTCCATGCTGAAAAAAAGAAGAAAGAGAACACAATGTTTCGGCCGTGGAGCCAAGCGAAGGCTCCACGGCCGAAACGTTGTGTTCTCTTTCTTCTTTTTTTCAGCATGGAATAAACCTATTACTTGTTTAAATGTTAAATGCATGCAATTCAGATATTGGGGGAAACATTTACATTTATAATATAAATTGTTCTTTTTAGATGCAGTGAAGAAAAAGTGAAGGCCTGATTTCATTAATCTGAAAAAGGACTGAAGTAGTAAATCACATTTGCTACCTGTAATATATAATCTAATAACTGTTATACATATATAATAAATTTATACGTAATGAACAGTATATACAGGTATACAGTACACTATACAGAGAGCCATTAAAAATGTAACAATTCAAAACATTTTTTTGCAATTTTAACAACACTCAGTTTGTGCACATATAAAATATGTATCAATAGTTAGCAATGAAAAGACTAATTACAAACAACGCAATCTCAGTCTAGATTCAGTTCCCTTTCAACCACAAGGATTAAAAAAAAAACTGAGAACTGCAGTGCTGAAAAAAAAAATCTTGACGTGGCCCACTTTGCTAACAGACCTGAGAACAAAGAGAGGAAGATAGAGAAAAAAGACAGAGGTGTTGTGTATTGTTTGTAATGGAGAAGCAAAATCATGGATAAAGGGAAAAGCCTACTGACCACTTTACTATAATCACAGTCTCTCTGGGTCTGGGCAAGCCTGTGCTGATGCTGAGGTCATTCACAGAGGAAATTGTGCCTATTAATCCTGACCCACCACAGAGCAAAAGGAATGAACAAACACAGAGTCTTGAAAGCAATAGTAACATGAGGTGTTTTATAAAGCCATGTGGAATATTTTGATTATAATGAAATATAGCACTAATGTTGGCCAGATACTCCATTCATATCTCTAGGGCAGCATTTTTCTTAGCAAGTTCATAAATTTGGTTGACAGCTTTTAGTTTTCCTTGAACTCTCTTGCAATATACATACTTACCCTGTTCAAATTTTAACTGAGATTCATCTATGCTAATTGGTCTGATTGGCTTCTGGATTCAGGTTTTTGCCCCAGGAGAAGTGCTTGATTTTTTAATGTAAAACTGATATGGACCAATGATCAAAATTCTAGAAAGCTCTGTCATGATGCATTACTAGTACCAGGCTTGTTTTAATACAACTCCTTCTTGTTTTTCATTTCCTTTTAGAATAATCAAAGTGAATTAATAAGTGACATTTCAAATATAGAACAGGCATTTTTTAAAGAATGGGTGCAAGTTTAACTCTGTAGCTGTTGGCATATATAGATAATTCACTTCTAATTAAAATGTTTTGGTGGGTTAATCAATTATGCATAGTAGAGGAAGACAAAATCAAATTGCAGAAAGTGAGACCTACTATACCGAATTATTTTAAGTCAGTGGTTCGTATGTGTAGAGCTAAAGTTAAAACAAACATTTGACAGGGCTGTTAACTCAGACATGGCAGAAATGATAGGTCCTGTCACTATTGTATTTATGACAGCAGATAGAAAGAAAATGCTTGCCATTCGGTAAACCTACATTGAAAAGCACATGGAGTCAAGTGAATTTAATATTATTTTAAATACAACTTACAAAGTTAAAAAAAAGTTGTAACATAATTCTAATAATTAATTCAAATATCTGCACCAAAGTACCATAAAACTGCAGTTTCCAATATGAAAGAACAAAAATATTTCTTCAAATTGTGATGATAAAAACAACAGAAAAACATGTTCTATAGTAAGAACTCTGTCAAACCCAGAAACTGTAGATTTTATTGTGACAATGCCACATAAAAAATGTAATTAATAGTAATTGCCTTGTTATTTTTAGCAACTTTGGGCAACTTATGTCAGATAACTGGACAGGAGTCATTCAGTACCTTGACAGGTACACATTTGCCTGTTTTCATGTTAATTAAAGCAATGCATTCCTGTGTGTTTATTAAAAATAGAACACATTTAATTCAATTTTAAAATATATAATGGTTTAAGTCAATAATCCTAAAGGTAAAATGATGAACAAAATATAAATATAAAAAAATCTAAAAACAAAATATAAATTACTGTATTCTGAAAAAAAAGTAAAAGTGGGAAACAATGAGACATGAGGCTCAGTGACACAACGTTCATGACTCCCCTTAGCAATACTTTACAGTACTGCCATTTTGCCATTTTACAGTTACTGTTTTGGAACTACGGAAAGTAATTAGGTGACAAATATGGTTTTTCAACCTTGTGATTGACTGGCGTCCCATCCATTGCTTGCCAGGAGGCTCCAGATCCTGCATGACCCTGTATCGAACAAAGTGGTTAGAGAATGGACAGAGGGATGGGCATGGCTTTCAGGTTTCTTTTTTGCTTTTTGTATCAAAAGCATGACACTGGACAGTATATAGATCAACAATAAGGAGCCATATTTACTTGAAAGCTACAACTTTCTATAATGACAATCTATAACAATATATATTGGTATACGGGTAAAAAATGTACCACGTATCTTATTTATATCTTATGCTTGAATTTTGCAAAAATAAACATCTCACTGTGTTCTATTTAATGTGCCAATTTATATCTCAATAAGAAATCTGTGAAAACTTCTATTTTTTGCAGCCCTTGTTACAGCTGGCATAGCATAGAATTGCAATTACCCTTTCTCTTACACACTAGATAACAAGAAATGAAAAGTTTCAGATTTTTATAAACAAAATAAACTTTTGTGTCTCATTGTGTCAATACACTTAAGAAAAACACAAAGCTAAGGTTTACATAAAATATCTATTTTCCAAAATGACCAAATAAGTGAGTTCTCTGGAAAAAGCACAGAGTATGCATCCCCTCAGGCTAAGATGTTCCAGCCTTCTATAGTAATAGTTTTCCAGAGCAATCATAAGAATACACTAAAGTATATACTATACTCAGCAGAGCTTGACAACAAAAGAAGACAAAGTCATTTTGACAGTTTGGAATACATTATGACTCATACCCTGCCTATAAGGTTTGATTTTAGTCTGCCAGGCTGCCAGCTACTCGGTTTTATTTTTTTTAATGTCTAAGTATTGCTTAAGTCCCTTGCCTAAATCAGACTGATATCCTGTGATATAGATCATGGACCAGATGCTCAGTTTGGCACAGTTTAAATAAACTATATCCATAAGTAACTCCTACATACAGAACCTGCCAGCGTTTTTATAGAAAACATAGAACATAGCCAGGAATAGTGCTGATTTATGAGTCTAGCACAGTGCAATTTTCACTTTGCTAATAAAAAGCATGAATGACAGGTAAATACAAGGATTTTTTGTATTTGGTTTAAGCACATTTACTGCTTAAGTTTATAGAAAAAAAATCTGCAGTCTTTATACAAAATCACACCTGGAGTTTTTTGTTTTTTATTTTGGGTCTACCTTTTCAGTTTTAAAAGACTGAACATAAAGCATGAATGTTCTGATAAAATAGCTTGTTTCAGACAGGATTAATAAAAGCTGGTGTTGTTTCCCCAGCTTTTGGCACATCTTAGAATCATAGTAATACAGAGCATGTAGTACCCCAATCTGTAGACCCTTCCAGGGCTTGTGGCACAGGATAGTGTAAGGGTAATTTTCTGGTGGGAGACAGATGTTAAAACTACCACCACTAAAGAAGGCGCCTTTATTTTCACCATGTGCATAATCTTGAACACATCATGAACCTCAGATTCTTAGCCGGGTCCAGCACCACTACGATGTGATTCATTGCCCTATGGTTTTTACTGATGGACAGCTATGGAAAACAAGACTGAAATATATTGGGCATCAACAGAAACATAGCATTTACAACTTCCACAAATCCACACTGTTGATATCAGGAAAATTATTAAATTTCTTTTTATAGCAGGTGTACTGACATTTTTATAAATTGATGTTTCACAGTTACATTTATTATTCTGATCACCATTTGTAATAAACTACTTCAATCAAAAGGAGGATTATTGTGAGAGTCAAAGGCTAGCAGAGTGTGTGGCTGGCCACCTCTGCAGAGAGTACATTCAATCCCAGCACATACTGTACACAGAAAGACATGTCACAGGACAAACAGGAAAGCTGGGGTGACATGGAAGTGAATGCAGACACAGTAAAAGCACAGTACGACATTTGTTGAATAGGAACATATGCGATAGCTTTTACAGTACAATCCATTACTATATACAGAAATACCTGTACATGCCAGTCCTTTGCAAGCCTATTTGTATAATGTTAGAGATTGTTCACGATATCTCAGCTTGGGACACATTGGGTCTGCATTGGACCATTGACAAAGGCATTGGAATTGAGTCCTTTGTTTCAGCTCCAACATTTCTTTATTTCACCAGGAGTAGAGATTTTATTTCTGAGTACAATTTTCAACTACTCTATTTTATGCACAAGTGGATCATATTGCATGTATAATTTTCCCCTTTTGTGTGGCATAAATAATGTATAGTGTGCAGAAACCTTAGTCCCCAGTCAAATGTGTTAGGAATATACCTTAAATACTATTAATTTCACTTAAAACTGGATTAAATAAACAAAAACTTAAATGCAAACATGCGCTGCAATAAAGGCAATGAAGGAAAATCTTGTATCCAAACCTAAAAATGATGCCGCACTTTTTTTTCTTTTTCATTAAGAAGTGCTGTATTTCATTCTCAGCTTCAATTTCAATGTCAGCTACAGAAAAAATACAAATTACCCCATTTGACACAACTACTGTACCATCTGTGTTCCATGGGCAAAAATGTGAAGGTAGGTGGAAGTTCATATCTGTAAAGCTCTTTTAGTTTTCCTAAAGATTCTCAGATTTTGTTGTTCATTCAATGGCAAGGCTGACTTCCAAAATCAACCCCTCTTCAGTGGATATCTTTCACACAGCATTGAGGACCCTCACCCAAACCAAAAACAGCTCTCAGAACATTAATGTACAAGCCAGTCCCACAACCAGAGCACTTCAGTCCACACTAACAACCTTTCTACACCCTAGATCATCAAAATAAAATTCTTTATTTGACAGAATGATCCTTCAACTTATTTTTTTTTTGATAGAGCCATCAGTGAAGGTCAAGATGACCCCAAGTTCAAAGTTCTCCATTGCACCTCAACTGGCCATGATTACACTAACCTTTGTGTTTGTGTCCTTTCACGGGGATTCAAAGACTGTTCCAGAAAGTCTTTAGAAGCCATTATTATCCTTAATCTAAGTTAATACATTCAAGTTCTGGATGATCAACTCATTTCTTCCCTCATCTCTCTAGTGAGCGATTTCTGCTTTGGAACTTTTTCCCCAGATTTTCATCTTTTAAGGCATGTTTCCTCACCTCTCCTGTCCACTTGTTCTCTGTTCTTTGACCTCTTTAATTCCCCCTCTCCTTATGTGCTTGCTTTCTCCATTATTCCAACAAAAGTTCAACAGTCAAAATGTGTTTTTCTTCTTTCTTACTTTGGCTTGGAATCAGCCTCTGCTTGTCACTCCCTTGGTAGAAGAAAACACCTTCTTTCCATGGACAGAAATCTGAATGTAGATGGTGGAACAGCGGCATCTCTGTTCATTTCTTGCCATCACACAACCATACCATCCTATAGCGATGCACTGACTGTCACAAAGGTCAGCATTTTTGGGACGAAAAATGATTATCCTAAAACTCCTTTTTCACAATTTTGCAACTCTGAAAATCCAGTATAAACAATGATCTAGAAGAATCTACAGTTGTAATGTCTGGGACCAACTCGCATCCTGCTGTTGCCCCTGCAATTCAAACTAGGTAGGGACGTCTTTCAATTGAACCTTCAATCTTTCAATCAGGCTCTCTACCTAGATCCTAATCACACCAATCACCTCTCTGTTTAAGCCTGTTTAGAACGCCATATCTCTGCTCTGTCATTAGAGCTAAACCTTGAGAACCTAGCAACCGCATTCCTCTTGTAGTCAAGTTTATTACTCTGTTATTATCTTATCTTATTACTCATATTCTCTGATCCTGAAATATTTTCTCTGTTTTAATTTTTTTCCCTTTTCTGCACTGACTCGCCAACCTGTTCTTTCTTTATCTTAGCTGGTAGCCAGGCGACCCTTTTTTATTTTTATTTTCTTTCTGCTCACCTTCTTGATTCAGCCTAACCTTTTATAAGAAGCCTGTGTTCAATCTGTTAGTACTCCCTGATCATTCAGACAACCTCTAAAGGTGCTCTAAATCCCACACCTCAGCTTCATCTATATCTCCTGCTGCAGAACCGTTTTTTAAACCTTCGGCAGCATTACAATAGTCTAATGCAATTGTTTTTCTAAATATTTTCAAAATAAAACTCATAACATTCCGTGTTAGACTGTATTATAGTGATTTACATTAGAGTATAATTTGTGTTTGCATTTCAGTCTGGATACAGATGATTGTCGTCTGATGACTGTCAAACATAGTGTACCTCCCCTTGCAGAGTTTTATATAGTCTCTCCTCAGAAACTCAAAAAGGATTATTTAAATGAGTCACATGTTTGTTATATCCTATTCCCAATGACATGCTGTGTTAAATGTTTACAATTCTCTTTCCCATTGTCATACACATAAAAAATCATTTCAATCTGGAATTGTTCCATTTGCCCTTAACATAAAAGATTATCTCACTTTAAAAATAACTAACTATAGACTAAGGTCTAGAATGAGTTGTTGTCTTTCAATTACAAGTTCCCTTTCCCTTATATACAGTATAGCGTAAATGGGCTCCATCAGGTCTGTTGTCTGTTTCTTCCCAAGACTGTAGTTCCAAGGTCACTGTTCAATACCCAAAGGAAGATCCACCAATGGGAGACCTAAAGGGTGAGTAACAGAGCCAAACATGACAGCATCTTAACCAATCACCAACTTGTTATGTCATGCCTTAAAAGAGAAAACCCAACTTATTTTTGCTGCTTAATTCACTGGCTCCGCATCTTTCTCCAACTAAACTGACAATCTGACTTTTATAACCACATGACTACATGCAGTCCGTGTTGGGATTTAAACTTTTCTTCAATAAGATGAGAGACTGAATCATAAAGTACAGAATTCTGCCCAAGACGTCCTGAATATCTGAGCATATTCAGCACCAAACTATAGCTGGGATGAATCAAGTTCTCTCTACCTTGTGGTTGGACCCAAAGAAGACAAACTGCACAAACTGATTTTGAAGACTGAAGTTCAACAAAATGCTAAGTTCTAGCAAAGCTGCCTGTAAGCCAACGCTAGCTGCTAAGCCCAATGTGTAGCAAAGCTCTCTCCTCTCTGTACCTGGAACACTAGAAGCATAAAACCTCTGTATTCACATTATATTTTTGAATTTGAAACATTATTCCAAACAAGTGTTTAATGCTTACAATAGTAAATACATATGAACTTGTATCCGATAATAAATGTGATATTATTATGTGAGCCTGATTAAACCTACGAGGTAGACTATAACACATCCTAATCAATGTATTTTAACTGTAAAATTACTAACTCTTCTCCTTTTAATCTCTGAGTGAACAATCAGCTTTTCGTATCACAGCAGATTGTGTCTTAGATACTGTATATTCTATTCAATTGTTGTTTGTTATGCAATTTTTTGTTTTATAATAACACGTTGTATATTTTATATATTTGTTTTACAGTTTTGCATTTACCGTTAGAATTTCTGTTTTTTACAGTAAATTAAAACTCCCATATCACTACAATGCTGTTTGATATACCATATTGCTGAACACATTGGAAAAGATTTTTGAAATTATTAGAACTGCTTTATTGTGACTTTATCAAACTGAATAGAAAAAAATCTATAGAAACCAGTTCTATCTCATACTATTTCTCCTCTACAAAACTTGTCACACTTGAAGTCTCATATGGTTCTACTCTTTGTTCACTTCTTATAACTAACTATATGTTACCATTGGTCAGACTCTTCATAGGTATGGTATCACCTGTCCTTTCTACAGTATACTGATGGCATCCAACTGTATGTTCACACAAGGCATGACATTAATCAAGCGTTATCTGCTCCTGTCTATATCAGTAAAATGTTAACTCCTATTTTTCCTATATTGATTCTGGTCTTCTTTCAGTTTTCCAAAAGGAGGCTCCAAGCACTGGGAAATTATGCTTTCTGTTCTGTTGCTTCAAAGCTGGAGAATGATCTCTAACCTCATATCAGATCTTGAAAGACAGCTAGCACTTAAACATTCTGACTTAAAACATGCTTTAAAAATTTACAAATGTATTTTGTAATGTCTAGTATTATTTAAACCCATGAAACTACAGTATACATGAGAAATATAGTTTTCATTCATATTTAAAATTTAAATGTGCCAGTACAAAAGAGATTTTTTATACAATATATTCAAATTGTATGCAGTACACATTAATCAAAGCTCTTATTCTTTAATCTTGAAGAGTTTTGGCAAGGTCCATATTGAATAACACATGCATGTCATTGACAAAAATAGTGGCTTTGTTTTCAATTTTATATAAACAGAATAGAAAACTGGAATATCTGTGGTCTTTTCAGATGGGTTTTATTATGTTATGGTCATACATATATGGAAAACATGGTACAGTAGTTGTAATTTAGTAATGAAAGAGCTCCACTCCATTAACTGTTTCAAGGATATTGTTCTGAGTACCTTCTTCAATGTACAGACTATTTGCAAGTGCCACAGTTTGGAGGTGAAGATTCTAAGTTATTTCAGCTTAGATACTGTAGGTAAACAATTGTTCTTGCACTCCCTTTGACAAAATTGTGGGATCTTAGGAAATGTGGTCCTATGGACACAGACCTGTGTTTCACTGCTGCATACTGACAAGAAGTTGACACTGGTTGTTCTACTGCTTAGAAGAGCAAATAGATACAGAAGTCCACAGTTGTCTTTTTCCTGTCTGCCATCATGGATGCTGTGAGTCTACTGCATACTGGATCATAATACTTGGGTCTGTATACATTATGATATTTATTTGTTTGTTGAAAGACACAATATATGCTTGTTTCACTGGTCAAAGTTAAACTCATAATGCCTACAATGGCCACATTAGAGATTACTGCTTTCTAAATACTGTACAACACAACCTGCAGTTAAATCTCTCTCTGCACCCCGGATGCCACACAATAAATGGGAGCCTATATCTCTATCCATAAAAATGCACCTTTAGCAGGAAAGATGTTTGTACACCCAAAAAGCTCACAGAGTCATCCTAAAGTTTTTGTACAGCTTAATAATTAAGTAAGTAATGATCATGTTTTAAGTTTGCTTAGAAAATGACTTATTTACCAGTAATCCTGTTGAGTGTGGTCTGTGCTAGTAATGGAGTTTACAGTCACATATTATAGATCCCAAATGATGTGATCCAACTCCACCAATCCAAACCTGACACACCAACATGTAATTTTCATCATATTAAATGACATAATAGACATTCTTTGGACACAGATTTCTCTCTTTGTCGTGTTTAAGACATAGAGGTGCAGAATTTTTGAGGAAAATTGGATTCTAAAATGCACAGATTGTATACTTGTGTCTTGGTTTAACTAATGTATGTTTGGGTTATTGTTAATAAATATTTATTTATCTGGTCTATGATTGGGCCTAATTTATTACTCTATCATCAGAGCTTTGCAAGAGAAAAAAATTCAAGTTTTAAATTAAGCTCAGTCATTTCCTGCCTATTATCTTGTAACACTGTTTTAGATATTTATAGGGCATAGTCTGAAGTCTAAACAGCTACTCAGTTCTTTATTAAAAAAGGTTCATATCAAAAAGTCTTTCAACAGTGTGTGCTGGTACAGTGCCAAAAGAGTGACGTGAGCTTCAACAGTCAAATACAATATACTGTAAATATTTCCTTGTATTTTTCCAAAAATTAAATTGACCTTACATGGAAATCTAAACCACGATGAGATAAAGAGTATTGTCTACCAAAATGATAACCTGTGAGAATTAGCACAGTACTGAAGAAAGGGCTTTTTTGGGTTAATTGCCTTGTGGGTTTCATCACTCTTATTACCCAGCCAATACTGTTAAACTATGCTTCTTGTGAGATCTACAAACTGATGAAAGCATTTTATACCAATACTATAACTGATGCCATTCTGTACAAAACAGCAAAACGTGCTGAATTGAACTCACAATGCTACTGTGATATCATAAATCCTCTTTTTTCACATCATTCCCTACATTTTGCTATCAGCAAGTGTGTATCTAGCAATTATAAATTAAAGATGTGTGAATCATTCATATATTGATAGAACAATCACTGATTTTATTTATAGTAAAGCAATCATACCTGCTATATCTATACCCAGTGCTCTTATCTATAGTCAGTATAAATTAACAATTGAAATAAAGGTAATATACTATAACATATTTCCCTTTATGTCCTTAAAAATCTATATTTAGTGAATTTATTAAGAAATAATTGTACACAATTACACTATATTTATTTAGAAAGGTACTGTATTAATCTCATGTACAGTGTATCATGTGGACACGGAAATAAACATTATAAAATGCATTCTACTGTACCTAGACCATGGTGAAATATGAAGCTAACCTAACATTATTTCTGTTTTGATGACATTTAAACAGATTGATTAGAAAGGTCCCTTTTTATATCTTTTGACATTGTTGTGAATCACAAAGGGTTATGCACTGGTGTAGGGGGTTAAGATGAGGTCAATGTGAACAAACTTCTTTCCTGGTGGTCTGCACAATGTCAGGCAGCCATCAAGAAGCTTAATGGTGATAGGAAATGTTACCAGGGCACCAGTATTTGCATACTGCAGTTAGAGGAAGATGTTTTGATTAGATATGTTAAACATTATTTCTTGAGGCATGGGATTTACAGTGCAGTACTGAAAGTGTGCTATATTACCAAAGGAGATTAAATATTTTACAATGCTGTGTTTTTTTTTATTCCTTGTATTCTACAGTTATCTACTGGAATGGATGATGTACCCATAATATTGGTATTTCTAGACCTTGTCTACATAACATGTTTCTGTTAACAAATGCACTACTGCTGACATTTGTACTTATCAGCTTCTAGCTTCTGACAGTCTGCAATAAGGAAAAACTGTAATCTCTCTTATTTAAGAAAAATGCTTTCTACTTTTCTACACTGTATGTTTTGTGATGTCCTGGGGATCGTGAATGCCACTTTGGGCATGCAGCAGGCACATTCCTAGCAGCTGACATGCCCTCACAATTTGATGGGAAAACATTTTACTTGTATATTTAAATAGTATCCCCATTCACACACTGTCCTCTATTACTATTGCTATTACTCGGTCACCTTGTTAGAGCAACTCAGACACGTAATCTCAATTGCTTCTTACGTTCACTCCATTTGATCTTTTCTAGTCTCTTCACTCTCTGAGCACTCAGCTCACAGACTCTCAGGCTCAGAGCCTTGTACTTCTAACATTTCTGTCAGTGTCATATTGTCTTTTTCATAGGTTCTCATAAAACCGTCACATATTCTCTCTCATTCTCTCTGTTTAAATGTCTGGGAGCCTCCCTGCTCCCAGACTCCTCACATAGAGTCCAGTTCTCCCTCTGGCCTTTATCTTTTTTGGAGCCTTGTGCTCCCTTTCTCTCTGAGTCTCTCCTGCTCCTCAATTTCATGTGAGGTGCCTCCTAGGTCCTTGCTCTCACACCTGAGTCCACATAAGCCCTTTCATGGACTCCTACATCTAGAGCCTTCTACTCTCTAATGTCTCTTATATGATGACTGAGGCCTTGCTCTCTCTCTCTACTAGTTGGTCCTTGTCCACCTTCAGCCTCTGACACTCTCAGCACATTCCATTTACTCAGAATCTCAACCTCACCCTCTGGACTCAAAACATGCATAAAATTCATAACCTCTCTCGATTCTTCAGCTTCATGTCCAAGGCAGTGCATTTGGAACTGATGGAGCCCAGCCACCACTGCCTTACTCAACTCACTCAGGTACAGATTCCAGTACATTTCTCTAAGACACAACTCACTCAGATTCACACATTTCAGGCACATCTCTCTCACACGACTATGACGCCTTACTCAACTCTTAACTCATAGACAGCCCTAAATGTCTCACTCAAATCATACAAATCAGTGATGCCCTCACACTGTTGCCAGTTTAGCAGCTAGATAAGCCCTATCCATCACTCCTTGGTTCACATTACCAGAGTGACAGCTCCTCTACTACAGTCTACTCTCTGGCTCACATACTTACTCTCTTTAACTCAACTACATAACTCTCACATATAAAAAAACAGACATGTTCTTTTTCACTCTTCAGAACAGGCTGTCAGCTTTAATTATCAAAGTCCCCTTTGGAACTTTTGTTATTTTCTCAGTGCACATCCAGCAGCCCATACCACTGTAGATTCCAAACTACTTTACCATCTTCAGCTGAGAGTTAAAGGAAAGTCCTACCAGGCATTAGCAGACACCACGTCAATGGTAACTATTGTATATCCCAACCTTCTACCCTTATATGATCAGCTGCAACCCACTGACATTAATTTTAGTATGGCAATGGATGAAGAGAGCATTGCATGGTAAGTTCAATTTGATGAGCTTTTTGCCGTCAGAGACGTTGCCCAGGGGTCAATACGAGGAAGTAGCTCTTCTTGACCCCTTAGGCCAGATCACTCGACTGTTGACCGCACCATAATGTTGCAGAGCCAGAACATGGGACTAGTAGAGGATGGCAACATACCACCTCGAACCCTTGGAAGACATCACCAGGTGGAACCAGGAGAACGAAACAAGGATGACAGTGATTTGGACTGTGTGGGAGAGGAGTGCAAAGGGCTCGAAAGAGCAAGGTCTGGGATCTTTTACAATGATTCCAGCATGCCTTTACAGTGGCTATGCAGGTCCTGGCTGGACCAGCCTCCTCCTCCACTATATTGATACCACTGACATGCGCCCCATCAGACAGCAGCCACGTCCACTCTCTAAGGTTAGATAGCAGGCCACTGAATGGACCCTCATGGAAATACAGGAAGCAGGGATCATCAAGCCATCACACAGCTCATGGAGGTCCCCCATTTTGATGGCCCACAAGAAGGATGGGATGTGGTGCTTCTTTGTAGGCTACCAAAAGACAAATGACATCAGACTGAAGGAGTCTTATCCCTTGCACTGGTTCAATGAGTCCCTAGACCATCTGGCAAGTTCTTCATAGTTTTCTTCTCTGGATATCAGCAGTGTCTACTGACAGGTGGAGCTGATGCCTGAAACATGACCAAAAACCACCTTCCCAACTGAACGAGGACTTAGTCTGGGCTGTTCCGGATCATGCCCTTCAGCCTCTGCAATCCTCCTGCCACATTCGAGTGACTGATGGAGAAGGTCCTGGAAACCATTCTCCCAACACAGTGCTTTGTGTACCTGGATGATCTGATGGTGCGTGGCAGCTCCTTCGATCATGCTCCACACACTGGAATGTCCTGCACACTGGCTTGGTCTGGAACAAGTGGCCGCCACCAACCTGAAGTTGCACCCAGAGACATGGTACTTAATGCAGAAGAAGATTTCATTCCTAGGCCACCACATCAGTGGAAAAGCACAAGGTCAGTGCAGTAAGGAATGTCTGGTGCTCCACAACTTGAAACAGTTGAGAACCTTCCTAGGGCTGGCATCATATTACCATCTTTTTGCAGCTGGCTTCCACAGTTGTCCCCACAGTTTACAAGCTCGGCAGGAAAGACGCAGAGTTTAGGTAGATGGAGGAGATGCAGGAGGCCTTTGACACCTTTAAGCGGGCCTAAAGTGACATTGCAGTTGTGGCCACGCCTCTCTGCAAGCATGTTCCATGATGAGAAGAGTGGGAATGAGAGCGCTGCTCCACACTGACCACAAACTGCCAGGTTCTGCTGCTCGAACTTGGGTAGGAAGAGAGTCAAGAAGCCGATCCTAACCTTAAGTGAGTCCTTATATGCAATGGTATACACACAATATCTAGTGAACCATTGTGGCAGATAGTGGCCTAAACTGCACTGCAGGCTATGGTCCTGCAGGCCCACCATGGGCTGCCAAGTCAACCACTGCAGTGTAACCAAATCCTCTAGTGTATCCATCAGGCCTTCTATTGGGGGGAGCATCTGGAATAATGTAGAGTATTTCTGTCAATGCTGCAACGCTTACACTGCCAAGAAGGAGCCCACAGACCTGGTGTAGAAAAAACTCTGGGTCCTCGGTCCCCACCGAGACAGAGGCCACTGCTGAGACCTTGAAGCTAAAAGGAAACAGTGTGCAAGACTGCGTACAGGGTGGCAAGCCCCACAGGGCTGGCTGGTGGTACTCCACAATGACTGGTTGGCCCCTTACCACTAGGCTCTTTTTGTACTCCTAGACCAACGATCTTTGCAGAGACAGACCCATCAGCAGGAGAGAACCTAAAGACAATGCAGGCAGGAACCCCGGCCTTCCTCTTCGCCCAGTATTCAATCACTTCGGTTCTAGTCCTGGCATCTCCACACCCATGTCCGTGCCACTCACCAAGGCAAAGATGATGGCTAGCCCATCTCTGGGATGTGTTTTTTGGGGGGAGAGGAATCCCCACTTGCACCCTATATACAGTAAGGGGAACACACCTTGCTTTCTTCTGCTTTGGACCACATGGCAAGCTACAGGAGGCTCTGCTCCCCCTTTCTCTCTCTCTACCTTCAGTCTCTCTCTCTCTTTATCTCTCCCAAGTGAAAAGCACACTTCTCAAACCTAAACGGCAATAAACGTCCTTTTGAAGCCGCATACCTGCCTCCTGCCTAGTCTGTCTCACCATTCTTCACCAAACGGGGTTTGGGGCTGATTCTCCACAACACTATCATTCACAATTTGACCCTATAGCATGAAGAAGTATGAAGGTGGTAAATAAAACATTTTAATAAACACAAAACCTCAGAAGCAATATTAAAAACAAAACTCAGTCTTTACGTTTCCCTGCTCATGCTTTACCAATTTCTTTTCACCTTTTGTACCTAAGGTGGGGGTGATTGGTCAAAATAAGTACACAGGAGAAATTAATAAATAAAATGTATGGAATTGGTAATACTTAAAACAAACAGCAGAAAAAAACAAATACTATTGAAGTATCTCCCATTGTCTGTTGTGATAGTTATTTTAAAAAAATAATCTAAACATTTGCATAAAATGCTACAGTAAATTTAACTGATATTAAATATTGATTACATGCAATATGAAACATGGTAAGTATTTCTAGCTAGATATGTATGCAAATAGTTAAAATTCAAATTGGATAAAATGCTTCTGTTATTCTAATGACGATAAAGATTATTTTTTATAAGATATTTCTCATGAATCTAGTGGCAGACATCAGACTAATGGTGTCAAACAAGGTGTCAAAGCATAACACAAGTCTTGGTATTTGGATTCAGACTACAGAGATTCTCAAGGAATGTTAAATAATTTAGTGATGTCTATTGGGGGAGTTTTGTTCTGTGTTTTACTTACTAAATTTCTAAATCTCAAACAACAGCTACCTTGTGGTCCTCTTGATTTTCAAAGTTATGATTTATTAAGCATGACATTCTGGGCATGGAAACAGTGACCCAGTGATTACAGCTTGGCCTCAAGGGATTTGAAGTCTTATAGCTCTCTTCAGTGGCAATGAAATATTCACTGAAGGCAGACTGATTAACTGACATCATCCAGCTACTGTTTACAAATGTAAAGTTCAAACACAGATTGAGTGCAGTTCACTAGAGACAGGATGATTATTGAGTTCTGAAATTCCTGACAGATTGCAAAGAACACAGGGTTTTACATGACAGCAAGTTTAACTTTCAACACAACCACTGATTAAGACAAGGTCCACAATTCCTCAGGAGTCCTTCTTTAATGTAAATATGAATGATTGCTGATTGCATACATTAAAACATTTATATTTATTATTGTGTAAAACACAGTAAATATACTTTTTATTCTTATTTGCTTTTCTTCTTAAGGCACAAAGAAAATCAAGACAACAAATATAAGGGACTCTGATGTTACAGGCAAATCCTTTATTCATCACCAATTTCCAAAATTATGGCACATATCAAAGAATATAGTGGATGTAAGAAAAGCACATGGTTTTCAGTCTGATCTTAATGATGTGTGAAAATATTTATATATTTTGTTTATAATAGATTATCTTATTCTTATTAGGAAATAAAAACATGACATGCAAACAACCAACTAATCTACCCATTTTCTTTACCCACTTTATCCAGTGCAGGGTCAGAGCCATCATGTAGAGTCTGTCAATTAAAACAAAAGCAACATTCCATAGTTAATAATTCAAAGTGACACTAAAGTCTGACTTTACTTCCCTCCAGTAAAGACAAGTTCCTTTGACCTGTGTACTCAACAGAGGATAGTGTCTACAGTATGTGGCCAGGATATTGTGTCCCAGATTAGCTGCAGAAAACAGACATGAAAAAGGCACACAACAATTCTTTCAGTAGCAACTAGAATAAAGCTATAGATAGAGTAATTTTACAATAATTCATGGTACATTATCCTTTTTTTATTAATAAAATGCACTACCCAGCTCATTGTAATGCACACAATTATGATTAAAGCCACTATTCATTGAAATATTTTAAATCACTGTACAGTACATGGGATTCATGCCCTGGAGTTTTGCTAACTAGAAGCTTTGCCAGAACAGTAGAAATGAAAACGTTTTGTTATAAACTAAACCATTCAGTCAGTAAACAAATACAAGCCAAGAATGTGTTTTAAAATACAAAGTAGATCACGGACACATTGTATGTGGAACCCATTTACATGTCTGACTTGTAATATTTCAACCTAGACTCCTTGAAAGTGATATGACAGCTGGACTGAAGTAAAGCTGAAACTTTGTAGGTAATGGGCACAGTGACCTTGGGCAACTACAACTGGCCTTGTAATTCCAGCATACCTCCCAGTTTTATGATACCATTAAAAAAAAGCATTACTTATCCAGATAACAGAATGGTTTAGCTTACTGAACATGTCGAAGGGCTTTTAAAGAGAAAGTCATGGAGATTGTAAGAAAATGCGAGCTGTTTGCATGCGAAAGCTTTCTGGCAGGCACTGACCCAGCACTAATCACATACAGAACACAAGCCTCTATAAATTCCTAAACTTTCCATAGGTTTATGTGCCATGTTTAAACACTGATTTAGTGTGTAATTAATGGACAATGTGTCTAAAACAATAGTAGTCCTTAAAAATAGCAGCAGTTGGGTACGGTATACTTTCAAATTTCACAACATGCACACTTTTCCAAAATCCCAAACCACAAAACAAAGATAAAACATCACAGGTTCTAAAATTAGTAGAAACAATTTTACACTTAACCAGTAGTATTCCACTTCATTGATGGACATTTTAACTTTTAAAGTTGTTGAAAGGTAAAATGTATACAGTATAACAGGATGCTACAGTAGTTAAATAAAGTTTTCCTTTTTTTATTGGGGATTACAATAGATACAAAATCTTTTCAAGATAGGGACAAAAACATCAGCTCTGTGAAGGTATTTAGAAATATATAATTCGTTTTAGTCAAACTTGTTTCTGAAACAGTAGTTTTAAAACAGTTGTTTTAGTCAAACAGTAAATCATTTCTTTGAGTTAAAATGAATGAGGCTTATAGTTTACTTTTGCATAAGAAGCTTCAATTAAATAAGTTCTTTGGTGAAGATATTAGAAAATACACAGGGCTTTATATTATGACACAGGGATCATACTGTGCTTTACTTTAATAAAATGTTAAAACTGTTGAATCCGTGGTGATCAGCAGAGCAAAGTAGTAATATTCTTATTATATTAGTAATATTCATGACCAATGATAATTATACTCAGACAATAATTCAATGAAATACTCATCTGCACAAAGCTTGTAAAAATATAGTTGATTAAAAGGCTAGCAGGTATGTAATTGATGATAAAAGAAAATACTAATGTTTTATCTTAGCTGATTTACATTTTATTAGTAGAAATTACACGAGCATAAATGCAGACTACTGTATTTACAGTTGTCTAACGTTATAATACTTTATTCAGTCACACCCACTTTGAAGCATATTGTCTTAATTTATGGGTAGTATTCTTCTAGCATGAAGCTGCACAACAGCATTTTACATCCTCCAGAACATTTTATATGATCTGGAATAGATCTAAATATTGTGGTATAGTGAGCCTTATATTCCGTTATAAATGACCTGCAGACAGTTAAATATTTGGTTTATGTTTCATTAGGTCCCACTAAAACCAATTAAAATAATTATTGCCATTTGAAATTAATATACAGTATTAAATGCATCTCTCATTCACAGGCATTTTCAGAGAGTAATTATAAATACACGTAAAATATTTTATATGGCCTGCTCCCTTAAAATCTGCGCTCATTAAATTCAGTCCTTAGTGGTGCATTTTTGTCTGATTGACAAGCCTTTGGAAAGGGCTTTAAACAGGCCATAAGCATTATTTTTATCTATATTTCTATGAAATATATGACAAAAAAGAAAAAATAGTTTGAAGGATTGAGTTAAGAGTAACTTTAAGACTATTTATATATTCGACAGACATATACTTAAATCAGTTAACATACTGGTTTCAAGATGATTAAGATCACAGTTTTCTTAATTCTAGTTTCAGTAGGGCATCTTGCATTTTATTTCCTAAAAAGGACTTCTTGTTTGAATTGATACACAAATATTTAATCATAGCAGTTCTGTAGCTTTGTCTGATAAGCGTGCACAAAGAAATGGAACATCATAACTCATGAAGATTTTACATAGTTTGAAACAAAGAATGAATTAGAATATCAGATATTTTTTAAAAGACATAGGCAATTATTAGATTGTTTTAGATTAGATTATTATTTTTTAATAAAAGTATTTTTATAAAAGCATTTCTGCCGAATTGTAATAAATTCAGTTAGGGAAGTTGTTGGCCTCCAATTAATATAATTTCAAATTGTACTCTATAGGAAGCCTAATAATAAGAACTGTCAATCAGCTTGTCTATGAGTTAAAGTAGAAGTCAAGGTGGTTAAGTTGTCTTCACGTTACAAGTCAAGGTGCACAGAAAGCGACAGTTAGGGCAACTAATTGCCTGAACTAACTTCTGTGCCTGAATTGAAGAAGAAAGCTTCAAATTCTGTGAAAACAACTAATATTTACCTGATTGTAATGTTTGATTTTGTGCTTGAGCTGTGAATTTAAAACAACTTGATTCTTTCTTTTAAACAATTTCATATAAACAATATTTAAATAATTTGAAAAATGTTTTTCTTCTTTCTCATACTTTAAGTATCTATAATTCTATTATTATAATGTCTTAGGAAAGGAAATCTGACGATATCCCAGCCGAAGTGTGGAAGATCCTCGGTCGTCGAGGAACCGACAGTCTCGTGAGCTTCTTCAACCGAATTACCGACGAAGGCGCAGTCCCAACGATTTGGGCAACCAGCACCACGGTGCCCAACTGGAAGGGCAAAGGTGACGTCATGGAGTGCTCAAATTACCGACCAATTCGCCTTATGTGCCATGCGATGAAGATCTTTGAGCGAGTCCTCGACGCCAGACTCCGCAAGACAGTCAGTGTCACATTGAACCAATGTGGCTTTGTCAAAGGGTGTGGGACGACAGACGCCATCCACTCTGCCCGGTTGCTCTTGGAGAAGCACCGGGAGAAGAACAAGTCCGTCCACATGGTGTTCCTGGATTTGGAGAAAGCGTTCGATCGGATCCCCAATGAATTCATCTGGCACGCCTTGCGATTACACAACATCCCCGAGGCCTACGTCCAATGGGTCTAGCTGTTTTACCACAACGTCACCAGCGTCATCTGAGGCCCGTTGGGCACTTCACTGCCTTTCGCCATCAACGTCGGCGTTCACCAAGGATCGGCCCTTTTGCCCCTGCTCTTTGTGCTCTGCATGGACACGGCGATGGCTGACCTCCAGGCACCTCACCCGTGGTAGCTGCTCTATGCCGACGATGTCTTCTTGGCGGATGAAGAATGCCAAGAGCTCCAACACCAAATGCAGAGATGGAAGATCCGACTGGATGAGCATGGAATGCGGCTGAACACCAAGAAGACCGAGTACATGGAGTGCGGCCTTCAAACGGATGGAACTATCAGCATCAGTAGTGAAGATCTCAAGAAAGTGACACAGTTTAAATACCTCGGCTCCATCATCAGCAGCGACGGCGACACCCTCCCAGACGCCAGGGCCCGAGTGAACACGGCGTGAATGAAGTGGCGCCAGGTCACCGGCGTTCTATGCGATCGCCGGATGCCAATCCGACTCAGGGCCAAAGTTTACAAGACCATTGTCCGTCCTGTCACCCTGTATGGATCGGAATGCTAGACAGCAACTTCCAGGCATGAGCAGGCCCTCCATCTCATGGAAATGAGGATGATCCGGTGGTGTCTCGGCCTAACAAGATTTGAGCACGTCCTCAATGACGATGTCCGTCGACGCATGGGAGTGGCACCAATAACGGAGAAGATGCAAGAAGGAAGACTGCGATGGTATGGACATGTGATGAGAAGTGGCGAGCACACAGTGGCACGGACAGTGATGCGACTGAGCCCACAAGGTCGACGGCCACGAGGGCGGCCCAAGAAGCGGTGGATGGATCGGATCACTGAAGACATGCGGAAAGTGAACGTCACCCCGGAAGACACCTATGACCACGCCAAATGGAGACGGGTGTGCCGACAAGCGGACCCTGCCGATGCGGGATTAATGCTAGGATGAAGAAGAAGAAGAAGGAAAGGAAATCTATAAACACAGAAGTGCAAGTTATAAGAAATGGTTGTTTGATTCTTCAGTTATTGACATAAACCCCTTTTTTTTTCCCTTGACATAAGGTCATCAGCAATCAAAAGCCTAGTTTTAAAGCAGTGAAAGCACTCTTGTTTTTCCTTAGTGTGTAAAGAAACAGACCTAGAGTTTACATGGGATGTCACAATAGATGTCGGAACTGATACATTTTCAGTTTTCCCTAAGAGGAGGGCTGAACAGCTAACACAAGTTAACACAAACTCATCTGCTAATACAGCCACTTGTGAGAGCAAGGTTCTGCTCATTTAAATAAGTTACAATATGGTCAGGCAGAATTAGCTGTTTATGTTTGTCAAAATCAGCTGCTTTGCAAGCAGTACAAGACTTCGCAAAATTAACACCTTTCTCTCATGCAAAGTCAACAAAGTTTATTTTACTTTTTCTAACATTTTGAAACATTTCACAGTATGCCTTGTGGACTAATTCATAGTATAATCAAAAGAAAACACTCACTGGGGCACACCATGATCTCACATGCAGGTGTGAAATACAATAGAGGAAATAACTTCTGTTTCAAAAGTTTTCAGATTTGTTTTAAAATTTGTATCCGTTGATAACAGTGTTGATTAATGCTGATTAACTGATATTACCATTGGTAATATACTGTAATTGTGATTCTACTGTTTATCACCTAATATTGCAAGTCATACACGTGTTGTTGCTTGGGTGTACACTGTTGCACACAAGTTCAGTCTTAGCATTTTCACATTGAAAAAAAAAGCATGTTCTGTGTTGAGGATAGTGATTTTATAATAAAAAGCCTGCTTTATTACTTCGTCATCTCTCAATAGCATTCCTTGGAGCTCAGATTGCATTTCGCCTCTACCCTAAAAACAAGAAATTCACAGTGCGTACTTGTGTAGTTTTAAAACGTCAGCAATGTGAATCAAATAGGTGAACAAAGTCTACAATTCCCAATGTGCCCCACATGCAAGTCATATCCACAGATACGCCGAAACAATAGCATATAAAGTAAAGTGAACTTCTGTATGATTTGTATATTGTATAAATATACTGCATATACAGTAAATTCAGTATGATACAGTATGGTTTAAAGGGCCCTACAGTACATTATGTATTACATACAGTATGTTTTTCATAATAAAAATCAAAAGTAAAATAGTTTCCTAATTACTTGCTGTTGAAATTAGCATAAAGACAAAATATAGATTATTTTCATGTGGACCTAAACCTGAAAAAAGCATGTGTTAACAACAAGCAATGATAATAAACAATTTTTATATATCCATATATATATTTATATATTTTTGTAAAAAAGTCCTATTTTCTTTTCTAATATCAATTTAATATTCAACATGCTATAATATACACAAAAAAATAATAAAAGTTGAAAAATGTTACAATTTGAATTTGATAATTGTAAATAGATTGTACCTATGGGGCTGAGTATTGACTTGGACCTTTGAAACCTGATGTTTCGGGTGACAGCCCAAAATATTTCCACACACCATGTTAAGCATTTACTCCACCACTTTACGGTTTTACAAAGTAGTGCAGTCCTGCAACAGATTATTTAAAAAATGCACTGTAATACAATATGTAAGCTGCATTCTGGCACATTGTCGTACATTTTTAATGGCTGGATCTGTATGTGTTGTATTTTCACAGACTCTGGTTAGCACTAATCTTTAACTAATACTAATTTAATAAGTTTAATTAATAATTTAAATAAGTACAGACACAGTGCTAGTCTACAGTAGACCTTTGAAACCAGTACTGTTGATTCAGTACTAGAACTTAATTTTACATGGAAATCTAAAATCTAAAATTATAATGAAAGGAAATAAAAAATTAAGAAGCATATAAGACATGTATTACCCATCATCAAAATGAAAGAGATCAAGAATATTTCTTGATGTTCTTTCTGTGAACACCAGACTTTTCACTAAACAGAAGGGGAAAAGGAGAGACAAGGGATAAGAGATAGGATGAGTGTTGGTAAAACAAGGAGTGAGATGGTGAAGACTTTCTCTGGAGGGGTGGGAAAGGAGACTACAGAGAAGGTTTAATGAAAAGTTATACCGATACAGCAGAAACTTAGCAGCAAAGAAGGACGGTTCTGAATGTGTAGGAATGCTGAGGGCAAAAGCGAAGCCAAAAGGTGAAACATGATGCAAAGCAGCAAGAGGAAGAAGAGAAATAGGAACTGCACAAAAGTAGAAAAGCTGGAGGTGATTATAACCAGTTATGTTTAATAAAATGCCTCAAAAGCTGTCAAAATTGCTACATTTGCTATATTAATAATATAATAAATGCTGCAATGTTAATGTTAATGTTTTATTATTAAATCTCACTATCCAAATAAAGCACAACAAAAAACTAGTAAATCAGTAATAATTGGACAACTACTAGTTTTATTTATTTAATAAATTGTATTTATTTTAAACTAACATTGTTACTCAAATAAAAATGTCATAAAGAATTTTATTTTTATTTAAATGTATACTGTTTATCAATTATGCAATGATATTTATGATATTTTCCAAAATTGCTTTAGAATTTGCTGCAGGTTTGATTCCAGGTTACATTTTCTGTGTGGAGTTTAAATGTTCTCTCCATGATTGTGTTGCTTTTCCCCAGGTGCTTCAGTTTCCTTCAATTAGTGACTCTAAATTGTCCCTTTGTGCTTGTTTGTGCACTATAATGGACTAGCTTCCTGTCTGGGGTTTAGCTTTGCCTTGCTAACTCTCCTATAAGGTATTATGGAGTGCAGTGTGTTGTTTTAAGTGTTCCCACTGATCACAGTTTTGATCTACAGAAGTGTTGGTGTGGGAAATATATATACTATTGGCTACAGACATGCACACTTCAGAATTAGACAGAGTACTCAAAACCGCAGATGCTCAATTTTACAAGCATGTGTGGGTATAAATTCACTAGCAAAAGGCCAATTTAACATTTCACGTCTTTTGATTTGGAAAGCATGTGACCTCAAGGCTGACATGAAAGAATCAAGGAGAGGTCTAATACAAAGTAGGGATTACATATTTACAAAATGTTTTGGGTTTAAAAATTATATTTTAAGATTGTTGGAAGTGTTCTACTGAAAGTAAAAGTAAACATGCTTTGGTATTGAACAGAGTAATCCAGCATCTGTCTCGAAACACAAATCTTAAGTTTTTTTTTCACTGAGAATGCTTGCATAGTTAAAAACAGAAAATAAGTTGTTTGCTTACAGTTACTATCTGTAAACTTTATCAAGGAAAACTCATACCAGACACAAATATTGTAGCCTATATCATTACAAAAGGAAATGACATCAGACATAATGCTTTGCAGTTTTATTTAGTAAAAGCATCAATTCAATTTTCTGAGTGTTTGAAGATGATTGAAAGTGCATGTATACTTCAGCTTGGTTAAGGTTAAGAGCCCACAAAATTGAAAATGAAAAGGTATGAAAGATTTTGTTTTTCCTACGTAGATTATCAGGTTTAAAAGGTTTAATCACAAACAAACTTTGAAATGTTGACTTTGTAGTCTGCATTTCCTTTCTCCATGACATGCTATGGAATTTTATTAGACAAGGTAGAAATTCTACTAATCGGAAGCAGTTTATAGTAAGAACTACAATCATGAAAGGACCTAGACGGGTTTTCTTTTTTTGAATTATGAAAGGTGCATTATATGGCAAGCACTGTGTTTCAAACTTCCACATGGTCCTTTTTCAAACATTAAATTTAAAGGATTAAAATACAGAGTACTGTCAAATGACTGTACACGGATTCATTGATTTAAAAAAAATGTATATTTTCTGATTACATCTCAATTAAAGAGAATGTTGCATGTTAGGATATCTAATGCTTTTCTTCTTTGTGTTTTATAGATTTTTAGTAACTTCTAACTGAAACAAACAAGTAGGTGATCAGCAAAATGTGCCAAATGATGTTATTTGTTTCACTGAAATGAATAGTATTTGAAGCCATGTTTAAAAATTGTTTTAAAATGTTAAAAACATAGAATACTATTAACAGCAGTATGAGTTTCACAAACCTACCCCTGAGTCAAACAAACTTCTGAGTCTTACAAGCAACACCTGGCTCAAACATAATTTTGGACCAATAGTATTTTGATTCAATGCTTTTGTTGTGTGAAATTTCCCTCTCAACAATCACAGTGTTTGCACATGTATATAAATCTGCAATGGTATCAGATGCAGTAGTACAATGTACAATGCTATCAGATGCAGTGTGGCACTTTCTCATGGTTACATTAGCAGTCATTGACATTTTAGCTTGTCAACATAATGCTATTTTAGGTGATATTTTGTTTTTACACAAAGACAATCATCCGTAATGTGTTATTGTGACTATATACTCACTTTTTCCTTTTTGTCCATAATTTTCAATATTGTATACTGTATGTAGTTTCTCTTCCAGCAACCAGAGCAGGCTCATGAGTAACAGCAGATGAGAAGTCAGCAATAAGGTTCATTCAAGGACAAAACATGATCTAGATAACCCAGGTTGAAGGATGACCATGATGACAGATTCCTTGTCAATAAGCCCTTCAGAGGCCAGTTGGCTTCCACACTTACACTGCAACAGGTTTATTTGATGAGGAGAATTAATTGCCATGCAGGCAATCAGGAACTGATTGTAACAGAGTCTACAACTCACCTCTATAGCAGCAAAATTAACATGTTGCCTTTGTTTACAAGAAAAAATGGGCATGTTAATGGCTGAAAGGAGTTTTTATCTCCTCTCAAAACTTTCATGATTGTTTTTTTGTTGTGGTACTTTCATGGGAGCATGGATTGCTGATAGCTATGTACTGTCAAACTGAAACATTCAAGAAATACTTTTTTACTCTTGAAATTCTGTCAATCAATATTGCTTTAGCTGTACTACAGTATACTATATTTACAGTATATTTTTGAATAGATATGTATATATCATTCATGAAGGATTAAATTATTTAACATTGTAAATTGCATTTAAATAAACAGTGTATTGTTAGGAACTAAAGTTAAATAAATCTGGAAGGAAACTATATGCTATTATGACAGATCAGGAATTTATAAGCTTTATATAAATTTGTAATGCTTTTAAAGAATGTGTGGTGTTTCTAAAATATATGTTAGAATTATAAAAGTTGGATATAATACTCATTTTTTGTATTTGTAATACCTATTACTATGTACATTATATATAGTATAACACACAGGAATCAGATCTGTGTGTTCTTATCAACTTTATAATTTTCTAAACTTTTTTGCAATTAAAAATAAATTTGAGATTTTTAAAAATATGTCCTGTCATTTAATTTTAAAGATTTAATTGAAAGAATTTGTTTTATACATTAGCAATATACAGAGTCTTATTTTTTTCTGAAGTGATCTTTATAGATATCAAACAAAATATATTACATAGTAATATAGCTGTTCAACAGAAGTTCTAGAAGAGATCAAATTGTAATCTCACATTTCCACTCTCTGACATATAAACACTTGTCTGTAATGCACCCCTTCACACTAATCTTTTCTGGCACTTGGTGTCAATCTTGCACCTCATCATTTTCCCACCTATAACAGCCTTTCTAGTTTGGTGATCTTACCTGTGTTCACTACCACCTGGCCAGAACATGATTTACTCTTGTCTCAGCATGAACAAGCAGGCATTCAATTTCAAACCACTCTATGAAAAACAACTGACTAGTTGCACTTGCTAGGAGTCTGCTTGTTTCTTCTAGTTTCCCTTATGTCCTTAACCCTTCTAAGAATTCAAGAACAACAGCTTCTATTTCCCTCCATCTTTCTTTTCCTCAGTCCGCTCCCACACTAGTTTCTTCCACTACCTCCCTCTCCTGTTTTTCTCTCTGTTTCTGGTCAAGGCAACCCACTGAACCCATGACCCTAGCTTATCTTTAATGTTTTGTCTCTCACCTCTCCCCAGTCCTCATTTTCAATATACCTGTAAGATCCTCCTGAGTCTCTGATGCCCATTCTGCCCCAAAGCTGTGAATATACAGTACAGCATCAGTCTACTGCAATCCAGGATTGCTCATTCGTAGTCCATACTACTCCTGGTGTGGTGCTCCACTCACAGCCCAACATAACAGTGATGGGTTCCATCCCCCTTTATCTCCCTCCCCACCTGCATTCAGCCAGTGCAGTGCCTGCCCTCGACTCTTCGCCCTACCTCCTCACCACCACAAGCTTCTACTCATGGCCTCTCAAGTGTGCCACACTCTTGTTTCTCCTCAGGGCCATTGCTTTTGATTTCTTCTGTTGAAGGTTCAGCATGGAATTCCTCATCCAATCAGGGTTATTCAGCTTCTACATTAGTTCAGTTGACCTCTGGGTCAATCTCTTTACAGTTTTGAGCAGCATCTTCTGCTTCTTCACCTATACATTATTTTGCATCATGCAATGAGCAGTGTTACTTCTCACACCACTATTATTTTAAACTGTTGTTTGCACATGTATTTATGATGACGTATTTACTGCAACCCTTGAACATTGCTCAATATAAAGGGGTCAGTCAGTTTTCAATGTACTCCAGTATATCTCTGTACTCTGTGTGTCTCTGTGTCTCTATGCACTCTGCTTCTTCATGTACATCTGTACCTCTGTGCTCCCATGCATGCCTCAGTGATATCTGAGTGCACTCCATACTCCATATTCTATAGCTTACTCTCTGCTTTCTGGATATTCTAAATATTGTTTTTTCATGGGCCGCAGCTTCTCAAAGGCCCTCCTGTTATCTGCATTGGCTCTCACCATTCTACTAGTTTATAGGAACACAATATTTATGTTTGTAAGACAGATATATCAAATACCCTTTGCACTTTATCCAGTAAAACTTTTGAGGTGCTTCCCCCCCATGGATCCTGCTGTTATGCTCTTGGTGATGTCTCCCATACTGAACAGCTTAAATAGGGAGTTTTCATTACTACACATTGGCTTCAAAGGTTTTGATTGACAAGCCTCTGTCTTCATGTGCCATGTCAAGATGGCAAGTCCACTGGAGAACGTTTATTGGCTACGAAGTTCAGCACAGGATGTTTTTCTACATCTGAATCTGCATTGTAGATTTACAATGTTGGTAAACCCTTGCAATCCTTCCAAAATCCATCTATCCCTCCTATTTAACAAAACTTTGGAGCTTACAGTGTTCCATTCTTGTCTGTTTGGCTCAGATAAGGACTGATTGGAAATAAAAAAAAACCCAATGCCCTATGCTGGCTCTATGTTGGTAGGTGAACTAAACAGCTAAACTAAAGTTTAAAGTTCATATGATGTACTTATTAGTATTTTGTCTGTTGAATGTCTGTTTGGTTTTGGGCCACAGCCTATTACCTACTACATTTTGTTCTTTTCACTGCCTATGAGAATGAATATTGTCCCCTCATAGATCAGGTGATAACTTATTGTACTCCACTAAAGCCAAGGCTATGTTACGGTTCTTATTTCAGGAAGCCTTTTTTTGTTTTATCAGTGTTCACTTATCATTATTCTGCTCAACTTTTTATATTTTACTGCTTTGATGTAGCAGGTCCCTTCATTCAGTCTATGGTCATCCATTTTCTAGAAATAACGTGGTGTTCCAAATCTGATACTTACAGTATATGTATCAGACTCTGTTGCATTACAACCAACTTACTCTCCAAGGACTAACATGGGACAGCATTGGTACACTGCCCCATTGGTTCTTGGCTACTCTTTGACATGACTTTGAATTTAACACTAGTTCTCTGAAAGAAAAGAGTAACCACCATTTCCTGGAGGTGCTTAGAAGATGGCATTCATGAAAGGGGGGAATTGCTGGAATTGCTATTCCATCCCTGTGTCTCTGTGGAGCAGTGGAAGGAGCAGTGGATGGAGGTAGAACACTGCACTTCTAATGAGTACATTGGTAGCATTGGTATTAAGACTGAGTTCCTCCCCCCTTGTAAGTGGCAATATCCCATGCCTGGATACTATTCTCATTCAAGCATTGCATAGGGTTACATACAGTAGGTAATTTAACATTTTGCATTATGGTTCTCCATGTTTTATTCTTTTTAATTTAAGAAGTAGTTTACTATCTATGGGTTTTGTTTTTCTTTCAAAACATCTAAACTGCATTCACAAATTTAAATACCCATAAAGGTAAAGTTAAAATCATCAGAAAGATATTACCAGCTTCATGAAAGAAAAAAAAAAGATTACTGAAATGAGCGGATGCTCAGGTCCATAATGATGAGCTGAGGCACTGGAAGGTAAGACATACAGTAACATATCATAATGTATAAATAATTAAATCACTTAGATTAACTTGCTAATTGCAAATATTTATTGATGAGCTACTTAAAACAGTATTCTCTTGTTCATCTCTAGGCATCTTGCAGTATCCCAAAAATATTCCCTTTTGCATGCAAAAAATGGAGCATTACTAAGACCAGTTTGCCCTAATTTAAATCTCCTTTAAGTCATTGTCATTGACCTCCAAAGTTCCCATGCAAAAACTGTACTCAGAATATTTTAAATATTAATAAAATCGACCAGGAAAGATGAATATATTATCTGTATACCAATAATTGGTGTTGTGGAGCAAAAAGTGATGATCTTCTCTCAACACAAGAATTTCCAATTCTATGCCGTATTGTGGTGAGCTGGGACACTGCACTGTACTGTAGGAGATGCTGTCCTTCAAATGAAACATTAAACCAAAGCTTAATGCTTTGGTTTCAAAAGCCCAAGAATAATGGTGTTAACCCTGGTGTCCTGATTAAAGTCCACTCTGGGCTTGTAAAACTGGTATTCCTAAAGATCCCCCTTAATTCAATCAGCGAAGCATTCTCTAACGTCTCAACCTGATCTTCTGTGTACAAAACCTACTGACACTGACCCAATCCTATTGTACTGTATATGTATTTTTTTTTACATTCTCTGGGATTAAAACAATTCTGGGTGCTGTTAAAAATTAATTTACACCTGCAGTTGTTCGATAACTGATATCAATGGCTTGGATAAAACCAAAACACTTATTTTCAACAGACTTAATTTTTGTTTCAGAGCAAAAATGAAAAATTTAAAGAATAAAGAAGTAAAATGGACTGATAAGTCTTATATTAACTATTTAGGTTTGTGCTTCCTTAACCTTTAAGTCTTTGATGAATCAATTCATCTGGTCATCGGTGACAGACCTTTTCTTTTTCCCTTACCTGTGTTTATTCTTTGAGAACAGATCACCATTTATCCTAAAAAGCACATGAAAAAAAGACCAGATCACTAACAGAAATAAGGAAGACATTAAACCTTCTTTTAAGTCTGTAAGTTAAGCCAATGCTATGCGTCAAAGATAAACAAATTTGATACTGCTTTAGGTGCATTGTGGTGGTCCAGATGGCATCATGTAAACTGAAGATCTGACCCTAATCCAAAATGTGTGATGGTACTGTGACAGATATAATACTAGAAATATCCTTCATAGCTACTTCACTGTGATGTTTTCTATTCTAGTTTAGGGTCACACAGACCTATAAAGTTTAAGACAAAACCACATCAACAACCCTGTCAAATTCCAGTGCCTAGAAAAGAAAAAAGTGCATCTCCTTATGTAAACTGTTTCTAGACTTACAAACTATTGAGGACCTTGTGTTAGCATTTGGCTAAATAAGCAGGTATAGTTTTCATCTTTAGCCAACAATGTTCAGAAACATTTGAAAAACATACTTCACTTCTTTTCTGGAACAATTTTTGCATAAATCCCTGAAGAAAACTCCACAGCACAAATAAATTGCTTTCTTCTTTATACTATTTAGTTTGTAAATAACCTAAACTTGTGAAAGTATTTTCTCCAAAATTCAAGTTTTAAATTTGGTATTACCTTTTCATTTTCATTGTTTTATTATTGCTTTTGCACATTGTGTATTACATAATGACATTGTTCAATTAGGAAATTATAAAACACTTAGTAACAATTTAATTCTAATAACAGAATCCTAGCTAATGTGTTGAGTTCTGCTAATATACAATGAATTAGATGGAACTACTTTATTACCATTTTAAAATAAAATTAGTTAAATTAAAATAATAAATTAGCAGAGGTTACGGACATCAATATTGTTCCCTAGAATTATTCCAATTTTCCAGTGATATAGTATGGATGAAACAGTGTGGATGTAGATATTAAAAGTATAGAATATGACGTTTTAAAATGAAGAAAGTGAGCAGTTTATCTATTTCTTATAACATGGACAGATATATTAACTGCCACCCCTGTAGAGACAGCACCATCTTCTGGAGTTTCGGTAGAAATATCAGAATTATATACAGTATAGCACTATATCTGTCTAGTGTTTCTAAAAGCTCTAAGAAGTACTATAGACATAATCACCGACTATTATTGCTGTTACTTATAATCCATCCACCAAACAATATTCAAGACTGCTTTTTTTATTATTTTTGTGTTTTATAAACAATTTAAAAAATGGATGCTGAAATTTAAAAAGGCAAATGACATTCTGTTGTCAGATTTTCAATAAATGTAAAAAAAAGTGCAAGCATGAGTGGTATGTTGACATACAGTACATGGTAAATGACATGCAATAGTTCTCATTTTTTATTACATTAAATTTTAATTACATAATAGCAATTTATAGAGAAAAAGATTTATTTTCCCATAGTGCACTATTTTGTAAAGTTACAAAAATTATAAATACACATTTTCAAACAGTATATTTTGTTCAAAACTTAAATATTCAACCTAATGATTTCTAAAGGTCAAATGTTTTCCAATAAAAACAGCAAAAGCTAAACACAAAAAAGCTAATATTATTCAGAACTATAAACTTGATATTATGTGGAAACACCTTTGAAAGCAATCACGGCCACAAGTCTCTATCACACTTTCTATAATTTTTGTTGATCCGTCTTGGCAGATTTAGTCAAAGTCTCTCAAGTTGCTTGGAGATCCCTTATGGACAGCTGTTTTCCAGTCTTTCCATAGATTCTCAATGTGATTCAAGTCAATACTTGGATTGAGTTAGTAAAGGACATTCATTTTCTTATTCTTAAAGGGTAACTGTAGTCCTAATTTCTCAGACCGGTTACTAAATCTTAGCAACAAAATAAATTAATTGATGTTATAGAAAAATTTAACAAATTTTGAATTAAGCACAAAATCATGAACATTGTGAAAGGACTGTAAATCATCATGTTATTGTAAACCCCTGCTCTCACCACGGGTGAGAGCGAATGTACCAACAAATTGTGATGTGATGCAGCCCTTCCTGCTCACTAGTCACTGTAATGACTAATATAATGTGATGTATGAGGAATTAAATACAGGATTTGCAGCAGATATTCCACTGCAGAAATTTTTCAACATGATCTACATGCAGAATTAACAAGTAAGTCCTATTCATAGGCTGTCTTGAAGTCAAGAGCAATTGGATTAAAAGAGATGGATCACATCACTGAAGCTTTGTTGCTCTGCACATACCCGGAAACTTTACTTTATTAACCCTTTACAATTTCTTGCATTGGGAATTATCTTTTTGCATACCCCAGCTTGCTCTCCATGAGACACACAGACACACAGATAGGGAGAGAGCCTGGGGTCAGAGTGCAGTGTCTTATTCTATTTTGTGTTGTAAATTGGAGGTTTTACAAGTTACTGTGTACATTTTACTTTTATTGTGGCTTGAAATGCACTCATCAATGTTGATTCTTTCAATGCTGATTCTGAAATATAAAAATAAGTCTGCAGTTCCTTTAAGCCACTTGTTTTTAACATTGGCCTTGTGCTTTGGATCATTCCCCTGCTAAAAGGTGATTTTTTTCCTGTTAAGTGTCTTTATTAGACTCATGCAGATGTTCTGCTTAAATTTGCTTATGTTTTACTACTGTACTGTACATCCGTTTTCACCTCATTCTTGACAGTCTTCTCTGACACTGCCAATAAGAAACATCCTCACAACATACATAACATAGTGCAACCACCTTGTTAGGTAATAGGGATGGTGTTGTGCTACACATAACATTTTACATTTAGACTAATTTTGTCTGATCTGACCACAAAACAAATTTTGTCACATATTTTCAGTATCACTTAAATGTCACAAACTCCCTTCAGTATTTGGAATGTTTATTCTTCCTTTTTGACACTCTACCATACAGACTTGCTTTGACTCCTGGACAAATGAGTCACCTCTTACCATCCATTGAACACTGTTGGCCTTACAGTGGCAACCAAGTTACCTCCTTGGCTGCATAGCCTCATCTAAGCAGTGTCTGGGTAGTATCATACACTTTCCACGCCTTAATGATCAGCTTTTCAATATCCTTACTTTGGTCTTCACCTTTCTATGACTTTTCCCTTTAATTGTTTTGAAAGCTACTTTGTCTTCATGACTGAATTATTGCCTGATATGAACTACCGTATTAAGTACCTTACAGAGATAGAAGTATTTATTCTGAAATTATGTGTACCACTATTATTGTACTGTACATACAGACATTCATCTAATTGTATGGGTTGTTAATACAATTTTCTGTACCTAAAATAATACTATATATATCTTTATAGTTGTATTTCACAATGCAGACAACTCATTTCCTCACTTTATGTATGTTTCTCTTTAAAATAAAATCGAGTTATATCACTAGGGACATTGGAATGTTAATAATTGAAATCACACTTTCATGCATTCTGCATACCAAGGTATGAAATTTCTCTTGAATACAGCTACACATGGAAAAAAGAAACTCACTTGTTTCTCTGTATATGCTGATGCAGCTTTTGTGATGCTGGAAAGTGCATTAGGTCAAAGGGCAGTAGGATTTTCTGTGAGTCTTGAGACACATTTGAGAACATTCAAAAAAGTATACTTAGTGAGAAAAACAGATTTTTTCTTTTAATGCTGAAATAATTATTTCTCAAAAGAAATTTATAATAATACCAGAACAATATACAGTATGGGGCTACCATAGTGTAGCGTGTCTTTGGTCTCATAAATGGTGGGTTGTGGGTTCAATTCCCCACTGCAGTACATTGCTCTTGTACTTTACCTTGATGGGTTCACTCCACTCAGCTGTAATAATGGGGACCAGCATTTGCTGGTGTTAGGCTCACTGATGGAGTGGTGCTGCACCTGGGGGAGGATGGGGTCATGTGCTTAATGTTTGCTGAACACCATGGAAACGGGAATAAGCTGTGGCCCAATGAGAAGATGTGCTTGAAAATGGAAATTACCTGCCTACTACGGTACAGTATATACTGTACAGTACCCAGAACTCATACTGTATATCAGAATTTGAACCACTTAAAAGACCCATGGTGGCCATCAATTATGTCCGCTTTTATTGATATTAAAACTTCACATCATCGGTATTTAATAAAGATATGACTTATTGTCTCAATACTCAGATATGTTGAAATGTCAGATAATACAATTTTCTTTGTACTCTTGATAGCAAAAGTCTTCATATATATATATAGATATCCATATACTGTAAAAGAGAACTTGAAGTGCCCTTGAAGTGCCCAGTTTTATTTTTAATATTTTTTAATATTATTTTTAGTTTTTTTTTTTAATGTCAGTCAGATAACACAAATGTGGAACTAAGTACATGTCAAGCACATTGGTGGCAGCATTATATTATGGATCTGCGTCTTATAAACAAATAAGATGTACTGGCCAGTCTTAGAGAAAATCTTGTTCATGTCTTAAAAATAGGAAAATAATATCTTTCAACAGAACAATGTACACGGCCAAAGTTAATTAATTACAGTATATCCTAATGGCCCCTAATTGCTGCCAAAGGTGCTTTCACCAAATATTTTTTAAAATATTTTTTTCACTACAGTTTATTGTGATATTTACCGTAAAGTTTAGGAAAATGTAAATACGTCATTGTCTAATTTTACACCATCATTGTGTTAAAAGGGACAACAAAGGAAGTCTCTGAATACATTTGCAAGGCAGAGTACAGTATATAGCAAATGCTCCATGATGGAAAATATTGCTGTGGAAGATGTGTGCAGTGTTATTATACAATGAAATTAACAACCGTTACTTACTCTTTTTCATATACAAAATTCAAATACAGGGTTTTATTACATGCATTACAGTGGAGTTGTTTATACAATATAATCAAATTTCTTTGTGGTAAACCATACTGTGTGTTGCTTTATCGATTACGACTTTAAATATGCAGAAAATATTGCAGAACTTTGTTCTGCTCTTAAACAAGCAAAATAGGAACCAGACAATTGATACTTTCTTTTAAAATGGCAAGTCATCCTTTTTCATCACTGAAGTATGTTGGCATTGGAAAGTTATGCTTTATTAGTTGTGGTGGTGATATAAAAAAGATACTCTTAAAACAATAAGTATTTTATATCCATGAATCAAAAACATTAACTTCATTGGCATTAAAGTAGGAGCTGGTACCCATTATAGAAAGTCTTTTTGGGTATATAAATGTATTTTCTCTTTCTTTGGAAAGCACTCAGACTGATCAATTCAGTTTATCCATCAGCCATTGCTCTAGTGGACATTTAAACTTCCCATGATCTGGGTCATCAGCTGGTTTAGCATAGCAGCTGAGGTTGTTTACTGAGGTGTAGCCATTTTGATTTATTGGTAGCTTTTTGGAGCCTGGTAGCTGTTTTTTTTTGTTTTTGCATGAGGTCAATTACATTATGAAAATAAGACTAATTCCAGAGCACCTGTTTTGAAACTGCAGAACACCTCTGTGCCACCTACGATCATAACGTTTGAAAACTGTTATAGTCTACAATTTGCTTTTATATGATTATTGATGCTGTTATTTGATTACATGGACAACGAGACCTCTAAATATAATCAGAATTTAAGTCTATCATCTGTATTCTTGTAAAACAACATAAAGTGCACAAGGCAGATTTTCTGTTTAGTAACATTGAAGTCTCGGTTTCACATCTGTCTAGTCTGGATTGATTAATGACTGGCTTTTCAGAACAACAGATTTATTGCACACGATGTGCAGCAGAAAATCTGAGAATCCCTTTTAGATACTGATTCATCCATGAGGTTTGTGCATTAATAGACCAGAAATATTGAAAGGTTGATATTCACACATGATGAATAAGCCATCAATGCACTATACCTTATTTTTAAAAGTCACACTTACAAGGTAATTTGTTTAAAATGGGCTAAAATAAAAAGGTACCTTAAATCAGAGCAAAAGTTCACACATAGTTATACATTAAATCAACTTAGCATAAGTAATATTGTATCTGTTTAAACCTCTCAAAAATATTCAGTGGGATCATTCTGCTTCTGAAAATATTTTGGTAAATCTTCTAACCTTTAATATATAATCACACTTAGAGAAATCACATTGCATATGGAAAACAGTTTACTAAACTAGTTCAAAATATTTTGATGACTCAAAAAGGCAGATGTAACTGAGCTTTTATTTTGTGGATACATTTCTGACAGCTAGGACCCATAGGCACTAAACATGCCTTGTGTTACTCAGCCACAACAAATAAAATGAGTAAAACTTAATAAGTCCTCCAATAGAGACTTACAGTACAGTGAAATACATCGCACAGCTACTTAAGACTTCATCACCTTCATGTATTAAATGCATTCAATGTCACTTATGAAGGAATTTCCTTGTTGTATGTGAATTATATACTTCAAGATGTAACACAATTATTTTTTAAGTGGCCCAGATCCTGCTGAATTGTTTGTCTCACTCAGAGTGACTCAAGGATCATACCCAATGCAGTGATTCACAAACACCCAAGACTTCCAGATGTTGGCAGTGCAGGTTTTGAAGGCAATTTTGAGGTACACTTAAAAACTTTGAATGGCTCTATTATGAATTGAACATGTGTGAAAAGTCTAAACATCCTTCAAATTCACTGCAGGAATTTGCAGACTTGAAATGTCAGCTGTGAAAAGGAAGTAAGACTTAACAAACATAATACAATGAAGTCCTCATGGTGTTATAAAACACAGAAGTTTGGAATGGTTTAAGTGTTCACTGCACAACAATTTATGTGAGCAAAAACAGCAAGAACTTTGATTTTTTTAAAAGCAGCTGTCTATTCATGAAGACAGAAACTGGGAAATGTCATCTTTTAAAAATAACTTTGAATATTGGATATATGTTGTTTACATAAGACATAATATAAATATTTAATCAATTAAACACAACTTTCTTTTGTTTTCATGGTAAGTGTAGAAAGAGTTAGTGATCGTTACCACTTTAGAATAAACTCAAACAAAGGCATCATATAACCACCTAAGGGGCCTAATATTTTTTTTAATGCAAATCATCATGTCAAAACAAATCCATTTAAGTTGTCTTTATGAAATTTAATTTCTCAGCCAGATCATTAAAATCAGCTCTTGTTTCACCTTTTTGAACAAAACAAATCAAAATCTCTAAAGACACGGGCATTGGAGAAAAACATACACTCTTTCTTTTGAGTTGGAGGACTAATCATGTTTATGGTTTTTCAAAAAGGAATGGAAAAACAGTACATTTGTAAATAAACAGGACTTTGCTTACAAAGGAAGTAATCCCCTACCATTCATAACCAAATACACTACCATTAATATTGAACTTGATTGTGGAAAAAAAAACATGAGTTTTACATAAGAAACATGTTTTTTGTTTCAGTTTGTTAAAGAGAACAATCCAAATGTGATCAAGAAGCATGTATTGTATATGTACAAGACAGTTAAATCCATGCGTTATACATGTATTTAACACATTAAGTACATGTTAAATGCATCTGTATAGATGAAGACATGAGAAGTCCCCATCATAAACCACAGGATTGCTGCATTGTTGGTGGTGCTGGGAATGGTGAGAGGGGGGCCTGTCAGCATGACAGATGCTGTCAAATAACTCGTATTTATACCCTAGAGAGCCAGTGATTGGCAGGAATTAGGTCTTGTCCTTCTCCTGAACTTTCATTTCGAACACCAAGTATTTTCCCACACCTTTTGGTGCATGACTGAAATTCACATCAGAAAAGATGCTAAGCTTTGCTCTCGGTTCACTTTTTTAACCTCCCCCATTTCATTTTATCCCTCTCTGCTTTATGTCTGAAAAAGCGCAATCCTGTTTTGAGTCCTTTAAGAATCCTTCCTTAAAATCCACAACAGGAATGAAACCAAAGGTAAAAATCAAAAATCAGTAGAACAAATAAACAGCTGTGACAGTGCTGAAGGTTAATGTGCTGCATTAAAGATGCGAGTGTTTGTAACTTTTAACTTTCATGGTGAAAATGGTTTTTGTTTGAGTAGCTCTAATTTCTGTTTTTATTTAAAAAAAAACATAATAAAATCTGTTTCATGGTAAAATTAAGGGGGGGGGTGGAACACATTTCAGAAGAGTAGTGCAAAAAGGAGGGTCAGCTTCTTTCATATTCAGAAGTAATTTTTTCTCACAGTCCATTTTCACATAACTCAAATCTTCACAAGAACATAAACAAAGGATATACTTTTCCACTCAGTGATGCATCTTAAAAATAGAAGGGAGCAAAAAAAACTGTAAAAGCATCCAGTGTTCCCAGCTGTTGTAATTCAGAAAGGTGCTACTGGAACAGACTATACTGAAGAAATGAGATTAGTAACGCCTAAGTGCCTAAGATCCATCTGTAGGTTATAAGTTCAGCAATGCACTTGGGAAATTAAAATATGTACGGGTTTCTGGTACATTCAGAATGATGCACGTGCCATTTGATTCAACCTTATATCCATGTCAATCTATTTCAAGACCCTTGTCATTAAATATGCCATTTTTATGCTGGAACCTGGACTTTATATCTGTGTTCACATGCTTCATATTTTCTTGAAGCAGACATCTACTGTTTCACCAGTGAAATTTGTGGCATTAAAAATAAATTAGCAGATAGACAGTCAAAACATTAATTTGAGAGACAAATGGCTCGTGTTGTTAAAATGGAATGAGTACCCAGAATCCCCACTGTAATATATAGTTTCATAGATATTTTAATGCATGGCTGGTGTGAAAAACAAATAGCGAGAAAAGAGAAGAGAAAAGATTGTAGGGTAATGTATCATTACACCATGAAATCAGTGTGTTTAAGGCTAGAATATCATATAAAAATAGAATATAAAAATATCTATTTAGTTTGATTGTGCTGATATTTGTGCTGAAGGAAAAATATTAAAATACTAGAAAAAATTATTTAGATGGGTAATGTAAAATTGTGCAAATTCAAAATGCAGCTCTGCATTTCTAAAACATATATAACTGGCAACTTTAGTGGAAACAGATACTGTACCCCTGCTAAAGTCATTTAATGCTGAAATTAGAACATTTTTAATTAGGAGCTGAACGTTACATAGAAAGTAGATATTATTCATTTATTTGAAAGGATTCGAAAACTGGAGTCAGTTCACTTTGAGGTCATCAGTAACGTGTTCAGAGATGCATCCTACAGCCACTTAATTTGGAGAAGTATTTGTAGAAAACCAACTCCACAGCTTTAATAATAAGTTGATAGCAATAAGAATAGAAACAGAATTCTAATTCCAACAGAAATTAATGAGATGGAGTACTGAGTATTGAATCAATCTCTTTGAGATACTAAGATATGTTACAATTATATTCTTTTATTTTTTCATCTTTCCTTTAAGTGCCTTTTCAAATACTAAACTGGACTTTGGGGAAGGAACAATGCTAAGGGCCTAACTTTCAACTGTAAGTAAACTAATTATCTACTTTATTACAATAGAGTGCACAGCTTTATAGGGTTTTCTTATAGTGATATAGTATATAATCTGGGTATGATTGATCTGATTTACAGTGATTTACAGTTCACTGATTCACAAAAACTTAAAACCTAACACTGGCCTAATAAAGATAAATACAAAATATCATAAAGAGCAGTCAGTTATTGTCACAACATAGAGACTTACAAAACAAGGATCAAGCAGTGCACAAGAAGCAATATTAATACCCAGGGGTGTGCAAAAAGACAGTGCATCTTCAAACTAAATCAAGAAGTATATTACTGAATTATTTGCCTCAAATCATCAGAGAAATGTGTGGAGTATAAAGGCCAGTAATCTAACATGACAGTTAATTAGAGGGTGACTATTAGAAAGCCACTCCGCAGCCTTTATTATCCAAGTTCAGCCTCAGAAGCAGTGAGCTGCTCATACCAATTTACCCACAAAATAACCAGGACTCTTCTACTAGACACAGGTTTAGGTCAAACATGAGATGTAAATTTCCCTTTACTGGAGCATTATCAGATGAAGAAAAGCAGTGAAAAATGAAAGAAAACATAATAAAATAAACTCAATTAGAGCTGATCTGTATGTCCCAAGGACTTCACCTATAGTAATTTCTCCTTATGACATTTTACCTGAGGCGCTAAACTGAACCTGATTGCCCCATTCACAAAAGACATTACTTTGTAATTTTTTCAAGACCTTGCACACCTCTTCACATCTTGAACTCTGGAGGCAAGGGTGCATTTTGATTTGTGAGGGAAAAGACTACAGATAATTATAGAGTACGGTCTTAAATGACCAAAGCACTTTATGTTTATAGGTTCCTGATCCAAGCCAGAGCAGGAGACTAAACCGTTTTTAATTTGTTCAACAAGGTTTAAGTTAAAGTTCCATAAAACAAGTACCTTAGACCCTTCTGTATCAGATGGAGAAGTAACTTTGAAGAGGGAGTTTATGAACTGCATTCTCTTGTGTCCCTACAGGAGACTTCAGGTTCCTGGGGTAAACCAATTATTGCTTAGAACATTTTAATTCAGCTTTGCCCTGCAGGAGAGAATGTCAGCAACAGGCCATGGGTGTTATTGGAGAGAATTGACATGGGTGAGAGCCTCATAACAAGGAAAATTAAAAAAGAGAAGTTTTTTTTTCAAAAGAGCCAGAAGGATATGTTTATTTGGATTACAACACTTAGGATATAGCATTTCCAACTGTTACAGAACACTATGATGAGATTGTTTTGAAATCCTTTCCAGTACTGTGAAACCTGCTGTGACTACAGAGAGACACAGCAGTGCTGACTTCCATCAAAGCATGTTAGAAAGGATTTATTTATGTCTGTTAATGAGAGGTTATTTGATAGTACAAACAATTTAACCTAATACTTATCAAATATGGAAAATAACTCATTTTAATCATGATTTGTTTACAAATCAGATAATGTGAAATTCTCAGTATGGTTGAAATAACTCTGATTTGCTGTACTGGTTTTAAACTATGCGATATCCCTTTAATTAAAGCGATGTGAACATAAAGGAATAAACCTGTTTTAATGTATTCCTCAATATTTAAAGAGACATTGTTGTTTCTGGCATATTTTCAAAATATATGGGTGGATCCTCCTCTGTCATGATTATTTAGTCAATTTGTGGGAAAAATAAATCAAGCCTCTTGAAATAATTCTGACTGTTGTACACTTATTGTTTTCACATTCTTAAAGAGCAAAGAAAAGAGATTTCATAAAAGCCAAACTCTGAAGAATCCTTTCTATGGAACTATATAGCTAGTGAGTAGAGAAAGATTTATGTAGGCACAGTAAATATAATTTTGTGAAAGACAAGGACAGGCACGAGTAGATATCGTCTGATGAATGTAATAAAATTCTCTTGATTCTTAATATTGTCCTGAGGATAACCTTTCTTTATTAAGTCAGGGAACAATTGGAAGCTGGTGATTCAAGAGATCTGCCTCCAACACCCTGAAAAAATAAAAATGAAAATTACTTAGTGATCCCTGTTGGCTTTAAAATGTGACTTTAAAAAAACCAAAAACAACACTTACTTTTAGACCCATGTACTGTACAGTCCTTGGAACAGTTAAAAAGTAATGTACTGTACTATTGAGGTTGCCTTTTTTTTTCTTTGAAGAAAAGGTCTCTTTGTATTCATTAAACAATTTCCTAGCGTGAGACCACTATTTAATGTTAGTGTTCCACATTCCATTTCTCCTTTGCTTTGTTTCCATCCAGTGTCTATTTTTTAGAACTCTTACTTTGCTTTTCCCATAGGCAAATGTTACCACTGGGCTCCGATAAATTATTAATCAAAATAATAAATCAGGAAACCCTTTCTATATGAAAAAAATGTCTCTTTCGTGAAAAAAATATGATATATTTTAAATACCCATTAATGTTTAATACTATTAATAAAGTCAACTTATTGTATACTATTGTACCTGAAATATATCAGTGGTTCATGACAGAAGAAGATATCTTCATGACAGAAGAAGATATCTTCAGTATTTATTATTTCCAAATATATTTCAAGGGCTTAATGCATCTACTGTATTTTGTTAAAAACAATGAAGAACATACCAAATTCATAAGAAGAGGAAATATTTCTTTCCACAGTTGTATTGCTGAAATACTTACAGACAATATTTAATATTTATCTACAGACATAAACAAAATCATTCCTCCACTTTTATATAGTACCACACTTTCAAATTAAATGTTATCATCTTTCTTCTTAGAGCAAAATGTCTTTGCTCTTTAACGTATTTATACACTTCTAATTAGAACTGTAAACACAGGTCAAGAGTTAACCTGTTGTCCCTTTTTTGTTTTAAATTAATAAGCAAGATCGTTCACATGACTGAGTATACATAAATAACTGGTAAACTAATTTAAAAGAATAAATAGATTACATTGATTTATGGAACCTATCAGTTTCAATTGCTACCTGCATTTCTAAACAAGTTAGTGGGTTTCCTGCCATATCAGAGTATAGATTTTTGAAGTACCATCCATTTGGCCATGCAATACGTACTGAGGATAATACCATTAACAAGTTAGACTCTCCTTAACAAGACTAACAGACAACGCCAAAGCAAGATCATTGATTTAAGTGCTTTTGGACAGCAAGGAGGATGTCTGCTTTGGCTTCAATTAATCAGTCTAAATGTTGATCTATGAGGTTAGTCTTTAATGTTGCATTTAAATGGGGTTTTTCTCTGACTTATTTTAAATGTTTTCTCTGATAATGACTAAGTGACCTTTAAAAGCATATAAAGATATACTGTTAAAAGTTGAAGCCTTCCATACATTGACATTAATGTGTCATTAGAGCTGCATGGCTTGGAGGCAAAAGTGTTGATTTAAGATCCCTAGTTTGTTCTTTGTACATTAAACAGGTATATCTGCCATTATTGCAACATGATTTGCAATATATTTGGATCCTGAAAAGTGAAGTTTCGATCTTTAAATCTCTTTTGAAATGGTTTGAAAATCTGCCTTTGTTTTTCCTAGCTTCCATGTATTTCTTTTACTTCCCAACATCACTCAAAGTTATAGCAGCCTTCAAGCTTACATTTCAGGTGCACTTCTTTAACTGTCATTGTTTGACTAGAGTTTATAACGAAAGTCCAGGAGGAATGATAACAACCAAGTTCAATCAGACTTGGCTGTCAGTAATTCACAATCATTCCTCTTCTAAAACACTATACTTTAAATGTTGTATGTGATCCCCTTCTCTCCCTTGCATCCCAACTCCACCCATCTCCACCTTTGCAGGAACCCCTTGGTCACTCCTCCCTCTGCATGGGGGTCCTGGCCTCTTTGACTTATGGTCCAAATTTTGACTAAACACTCCAAAATCCTTACTGTACACTTAATACTTGAGTGTTATTATTCCTACTGAATGCAAATAAATCACAAACTAAAGAATTCCAATATAGATTTTCAATATACAGTATACTGATGGAAAAAAGAAACACAACATTTTCTGGAATGTGAATATTATAGTTATACAGTAGTTTATGTACTTTCACAAAAAGTTGTCAATTTGTTTTAAGCCTAATCACATGACAGCTCATTAGGTGCACTTTTACCCAACGAGGTCCAGGTGAAAAAATGCCTGATCAGGTCACCTTTAAAAAAGACTTAATTTAAAGCTTAGGTCACTGCAAGAAAAAGGCAGCACTTAGTCAGTTTTCTGTGCATTCCATAATGCCTTGAATGTCACCAAAAGCAAGGGAGAGGGCCATTGGTATTCTGCAGGCAGGCATGTAATGTGCCAGCGTTGCCAGACACTATGGAGTAAGGTGCCCCACTGTGTCTCAACTGCAGAGAAGGTTTCAGCAGACCGGCAGGACAGATGACCGTCCAAGATCTGTTCACCCTCAAGTGATCACACTAGAGCAGAACGACACATCAGACTGGTCCATCTGAGAGATTGTTACAGATCTGCCACCCGTACTGCTGCTGAAACTGCCGGCAGACACAATGCCCGCATCAGTGACAGGACAGTGAGGCTCCATGCTGCTGGCCTTAGAGCAAGGTGACCTGTCAGAGGCCCCCTGCTCATACCTCCTAGACGCCACACCTGACTGGCTTGGGCCAGACAGAGGTTGTGATGGACACGTCAGCTGTGGCATCAGGTCCTCTTCACGAATGAGTCACTCTTCAGCCTGTTCCACGTAGACGGGAGTGCCAGATTGTGGAGGAGGAGGTGTTGCATTTTTTTTGTCCAGAAGTATATGTTTAAGAAGAATATCTGTGAAAAAGTACATATATTTCTAAATGCAAGATAGTTCACATTTATTCATGCTCTGGCAATTGATATTGTGTGAACTTTCTTTCGGTTTCCATAACCTGATAAATAGCACATTTCTGTGCTAATCGTACTGCTAGAGAGACTATACAATAATTCAATGTGTGTGTCATCCAACCAAAACATTTGGTCCTGTTTGACTTGAAGTCAATTAGTTGTCCTTTAGCAAATTCATGTTTTTTTTCTTTTAATGTCGCCATGGATCTCTGAAGCAGACCCCACCTCAAACGGTACTCTTGGAAACACTGTATCCTGAAAAGATTACTAAAAAGGTAATTCAGCCTCCCTCACAACATTTTTTTAAAATTAGAACAATCAATTATTTTTTGTAAATCTCAAATGATCTGGAAATGCCAATCACATGTTATTTTTTTACATCACGGCTTGCAATTGTGTACCCCACGACAACATACAAGGAAGGAAATGAAATAAATATATAGAAACACTCCTTTGACACCACAGCCATTTTAACACATCAACATGTCACAGAGAACTTACAGGAGTTCAGCACTGACTGGAGTAGAGGAGATGCTCTCACTGAAGCACCTCAAGCCTGCACCATAGTTGAAATTGGGATATTTTGTGGCTCATATTATGCACTAGAGTTGTCATGGATAATATTTTACTTTAGATCAGTATTTTTACACCAGACCATAGATCAAATTTTTCTCTGACTTTCTCCAGGATGACATGGTGGAATTTAGTCTGTGTTCAGCTCCATTTAATGGAAGTGGCAATCAACAGTAGAGTTACATTGGCTTCTATAAGAAAATCCTGACTTTGTGAAAATACAAGATGACTTAAAATAAATGAAGGGCCCAATTTACAGCATTTTTCTGTTTATATATATTTAAACATTGTACATTTAGAGATGTTATTATTTTTACATTTATCTAAGTATATATTTATATCACATTTTAAAATATAAATATTAAAGAAATGTGATGTTCTGAACATTTTCTCAGCTTAATCAACATTTCAGGGGCTGCTGTGTAATATTAAACACTACACCATTTTTCTCTCCAGATGTGATTTTATATGCTTCACCTTATCATCCTAATTTGTTGTCACCTGTAACTGTAGATAATCTGAATTTAGAATTGATCCCTGTTTGAAATGAAGCAGTGGTCATGCTATTTGACCAATGTAAGACACTTTGGTCTATTTGCAGACTTCAAAAACAGTTTGGCTGCAGCAGCTGTAGTATAGCTTTTGTCTGTATTTAATGAAATTGTTACTACAGATATTATTGTATCCTCATCATTTCAGAAAACTCTGCTTATTTTCCTCCTCTATATTATACTTGTAACAGTCAGGTACTTGTTATGATGTTTTACTTGTATTTGCAGTTCTCAAGACCTTTTCTCTGCTTTTCTAATTCGGGGTGTTCCAAACACCATTAATAGATACCTGTATTATTAAATATTAAATCTGAATCTTTAAACTCAATATTAAAGCTGAAAAGAAGTTAATTTTACTCTCTTGGAGTCACACAGATTAATATTGTTAATATGAGGGAAGTTAATACATGAAGATATATAAAGTGATTTTAATATCACTAATAGAGCATAGTTTTTATGTTTGTGTGAGGAGCTGCATCAGTATGCATTGGTTGCAAAAGGAACAAGAAAAGAAAATGTATAGAAACACAAAAAGACAAACACAAAAAGAAGGCTCAACTGCCAAAACATTGTGTTTCTCCATTCTATTATTCAGCGTGGAAATTAACCTTTACTTGTTCCTATGTACAAGACGTAAAAATATGTGATATTCATGGGACTCCAAAGTACGATATGAATTGTATGTTATGAACTAATGTGCATAAATAGTGTGAACAGTTCTCAAAGGGACAGACAAATAACTTTTGCAAACTGTCAGCTTCCTCAGAGAATGAATGGTACAGTATTTATAAACAGATTCAACTGTGGGTGTGTTCAATCCACAAAAGTTTTAGTAGAGTGTGCACATTGCCAGACGAGTGTCAAAATTGCTCTGTGATAAACACAGGCGTTTCACAAATGTGTCAGTCATCTACATTGAAGCAGAAGGTGATCCTTTTTTGTGTATCATCACTATAGTAAAAAATGTGTTAATCATTATTAACCATAGAAAAGAAACTGGCATCCATGCAATGGAGACAGCTGTCATCAGATGTCATCGCATCATGTGGAATGGAGCTGTGTGGAAATGTAAAGATATTAATTTTAAATATTAATGTTACCTTGGGTACATAAACATATACTATATCCATGCATTTTTGTCAAACTGATTCTAGATTAAGTTAAATATCTACATATTTATTCCCAAGTAAGATTTTCTGTAAGATTGGCAAACACATTCATACTTAATCTCTTTTGCTAATATCATTCTATGAAAAGCCTATATTGAATTCTTAACTTTCACCTATTTCTTCAGTGTTTTGTTCTGAAAAATATTTTAATTTAACTTTTAACACTAAATGTTGCTTTCATAAAACTGAAACTAACTAAATATACATAAGAAAAATACATTTATGCAGGGATTGACAAGACTGGGATGATTTCCAATAAATAGGTACACAGTGCTTCATTTATTTATGAAAAACAAGTTCTAATAATAATATTGCTCTTGAAAATGTACCAAATGTGTCTTGTTGTGTACTTAATTGAGAAAATTAATTTCTCACAAACTAGGGCTATTTCATGCATTTGAAGACACCTATACCTCCCTCACTTCTCATTCCTGGCATATTCATGTAGATTTTCTGTCTCAGGGGTTAAAGTTCAGCATCGTGTTCAAGTGGATGTTTGTCTTTTCTCTGGCTTGGAAATGTAAAGCTGACTTGATACAAATACAAACTGACATGTTCCCAACGGTACCTTACAGTAAATGGTGCTCTATTCAATTAAGCATTTCAAGATACATTTCTCCTTAGTGGCAGCTACAGTGCAGAACTGGAGACTCCCTGCTGTCAGAGCTTATAAAAAATGTGCATGTCTTGCAGTCAGATCCAGCTAAGACAGGAAAGGTAAGAACAGCTTGCCAGCAGAGAACACACCACAGTGAAGATTGCCTTCAAAAATGCAGGATGCACAAAACCAAACTAAACTAAACCAATCTCTCTCCATTGCTCCTCCAAATCAAAGAACAAGCCATTGCTTTTTTTGTTCTCTTCTTCTGCATTCTTTATATTTTACACCCATGTGTATTACCCTATATATATAAAATCAGAAATATCAGTTCAATCAATGGAAAAGCTTTTGGATGCCTGACCAAGAAGAACAGTACATGGATTGAAACTGTAGTCATACAGTCCATATATAAATATAAAATATGAGACAAACACAGACAAACATGAAATGTAAGTTTAATGGAGTTTTACATCATAAATTTGGAAGGAAGTAAGTTCTGCTATTTTATGCATAAATATCTCACCTGCTGAGTACTGTTGACATGCATCTTTTCTCACAGCAGTGTTTTGGTCCTGCCAGAAACAGATATCTCTTACATTCAGAGTTGCTAGACTATCATTTCATTGTCACTCCTCTTCTCCGACACTCCTCACTTGGCTCAATCCCATCATCTCGTCATGCATGCCATCCTTTCTAGCATGGCCAGACTCAGTCATCCAGCCATCATTGGTTGGATCCCCTCCTCCATGCCCGGACAGGAGTCATTTGCTTCTTGCTCTCCCTCCTTCATAAATAGAGTTTCTGTTTTGGTGTCCAACCCACTGCTCCTCCATTGTCTCTCATCCTCTCTCCCCTTTACTCAATCTTTTCAAAGTCCCAGTAGGAGCTCCCACAGTCACTGACGCTCAATTTCCCCAATGGCTTAAGTACATCATGTCTGTTTGCACTCGGCCAAGGCTCCTCTATCACAAACCTTGCTGGCTCCAATGCCCACACAGGTTGCAGCCCAAGCTGTTATAGTATTGGCAAAAAAGACTCTTCCCCTCACCAACTCATGAGTGGCCTCCCAACAGCACTGGACTCTTATTGCTTCCATGACCATCACTTTAAGACATTTTCCTCTTTGTGAGGATTCTACCAGAATCCATCCTTATTTATTCAAATTCAAAAAAGGGCATCTACAGTACATTCAGTATATCAAGCTTGATTCTGTTATTAGCCTTATGAGTCACTTCTTGGGCTTTTGGCTAAGATCAGGTGTAGTGTAGAAACTCTATTCTTTTGCTTTCTGCTCTTTTTCTCAGCCTTCCTACTCACTGTCAAACACCAGCAAATGGCTTCTTAATACTGTTTCCTCTGACACCTAGCATATTGGAATCAGCTCCATCCAACAAAATGTTTGCTCTACTACTCTATCGTTGAAGAACCCAGCATTGATGTTATATAGTTCCTTTAACCCTTTTTGGAGGTAATGTCTGCCACAGCCTCAGGGCCATACTGTCATTTCCTCAGCCAGGTGTGTTAATACTAAATATTAAAATATTGAATGCTCTATCCTAATATATTTAATCATCTTGACACATTAATTCAAATTAAACTAAACTATGGAGTTTGTTATTGCAAAGAGTAAAAATGTCACAATCCCATTTTAATTGTGTCACTCAGTTTTTCTGAGTAAATAAGAAAACATTTCTCCTTCAAAGCCGAAGATAACACTGCAGTTAATCATAGTATAATGTGATTATGGTATGGAGTATATAGTATATACAGTAATATATAGTATATAGTACATAGTATAGAATAAGTAATCTCAATGAACAGTAGTCTTTAACTTTAATTGTATCAGCAAAGAGTGCTCTACAAAGAGTTACTGTAATTACAGAGATCATACTTTAAAACACTATAAAATGTACTGCAGTCGCATGTAGCAAATGTTTTTCTAGCCTAATATATCAAAACTTATCCTTGAATTCAACAGCTTCTTACATATTGAAGGCCCATATTAAAAGGCTTCTTAGTCCTGCATGTGCACATATTAATGCAATTTGTAAATGGCCAAGTAACCATGTTGCAAATATTTTATCTGTGAATTAAATTACTGTCAAGCACATATTCATCTCACTGCCTGAAATTGTACCCCAACAGCTGTTAAATTGCTAAACACACTAGTTCACAGTGCAAAGTTAATATTTGGCAACTATCATTCCTCCAACAGACTTCAAATAATGTTTCCCTTGTAACTTTCTTAGACCTCCAACCAGCAAGGTCTGGATAGAAGCAAAGCTTTTTTCAATGCAACTAGTGATTTAAAAATGTTCTGTATAAAACCATCTTGTAAAACTTTCCATATGATTTCATGCACTCTTAGAAATCTGTTTGAATTTTTAATGTAAATATTTAGATACTATATCAGTAGACCTGTAAATATGTATTTTAAATGTAGCAATATTTGGTCCAGTAACATTAAATTCCTATTTCCATTCAACAGACCTGACTACATTTCTATAGCTGTATCTACATTATTGAAGGAAACCGGCATATTCCTGTTTAATTAAATAGTTGAATGAATGTAAATTTAAAAACGAAAATCATATCGCAACTATCAACACAAGACATACCAGTTCCTAGACTGTGGAATGCACTTTCAAGAATATTTAAAAATCTGAATCTTCAGACACTTTTGAATCTAGTCTTAAATGTATTTTTCTACCTTGGCTTTGTATTGGTACCATATAGTACACAGAACCACTATATAATAGCAGAAGCATTATATAATAAGAAAGGAAAACAAAAAATATGTATTATAACATTTGAAACATGAAAATTGTTGACAAAATTAATTTAGCTACCATTACTTATTATACAGTATATTATAACTATGTTTATCAACTTTTCTAGAACACTGATTAATCCTGGTAAAGTAATATCAACGTTTCCAGGTCAATTAAATGAGTTCAAAAGGGGTGTGTCACTACACACTCTATGTCTTTCATTCCATTGTTATCTATGGATTGCTAGATGTAAATACTGATATTACTCTTTGGTCTGTCCTAATGAATCAGTTCAGACAAGGATTATTTACAAATTAAAAACTGAACAATGTGACAATGAACATTGCTTCAGATCAATCATTTTGTCTGCAACTGTAAGATTTTGATTTGATTATTGCTTATATCTCATAATAATCCTAACAAATCCCATAAACAAAGCCCAACTGATCTACATTACATAATAAAAATAAAGAAAAGTGTTTAAGATCTTCATGAAATGCCTTAGCATAAGAGTAATTTTAAAATATTGAGACAAAAACACTACAATTTGCAGTTTGCTTATATAAATTCCCAAGAAAACCAAATATTGTATTTTTTTTAAAATACTATGCTTCAGACTTACAGAAATCAAGCTTGGCTGCACTGTAAATATGGATTACGTTACAATACATTAAATCTTATTAAATTTAGTGATATTTAATGTCTGAATATCATTATACCCTTATAATATGTGATCAGAAGGATGTAAGTTATATGCTTTAAAGTTTACTAAATATTGATAGATGTTTAAACCTCTACACATAGAGTGGGCTTTTAGAAAAATTATTTGCAATACTGATTAAAATATTTTGATATCATTTTGATTAATTGGTCATTGATTGACTGACCATGATGATGAGCCACAATTATCCAAGTCCTCTATAGCAGTTAATCAAAGTTTTATTACTAATATCAGTGAGTGTGGCACAAACATAGGCATAGATTGTGACAAAATGCTACACTATTTTATAGAACAGACCAATCAATGCAGATGTCTTAATGTCATGGTCGGGGAAGATAAGTCTCGTCCTTACAGAACTCCACCTGATAATAGTGGTTGATGGCAACATGACTGCATGTTGGTACGTTGATCACGTTCTAAGACATTACTACTGTAGGTGCTCTTCCTGCAGGCTCATACTGACATGACAAGATTCCAACATGACAGCACACATCACAACACATGTTGTTCATGTAACAAGTAACAATTTCTTGTGAGACTGGAATGTCACAGTAGCATAATATCATGGATGTGCTACTTTGAAATGTGTGTCCAGACTTTAAAAGAGCCAGAAACGAGACAGAAATCCCCATGACAGCATCTGTAGCCTGGCGCAAGTCAGGTAACACAAACGTGCTGTACATCTTGTACATTTGTTGCAGTTATAAATAATGCTTCTTTTGATGCTCAGTATTATTTGTAACTTTTAAAAGCCAATCATATGATCAGAGTCCCAGAATCTACAGTTTTGCCATGAAATATAAAATGAAAAAGCAAAATTAATCTGTCAACCTTACCCTTTATATGTTTAAGCAATGTTTTCAGTAAGGTTTTGAAAATCATACTGCTTGGATAGGGTCATGGCCTTTACAGTGCAACTAATCATTCATGTTTCATCTTTTTTTCCTCGAACATACACTTACCAGGCTCAGTCTGTTGAAATAGATGATTGTTCCTTTTGTGAGCACCTTAGTAGATCAATCAGAGTAACTGTTTGTGAAGGGCTTAAGTTGCTCAATGAGAAGCCATTTTCCAGAATGTTGGTGCTAACAGTGGCCCACGTCTATAAGAGATTGGTGCTGACGGCTAGCCTTGACTTCAAATTGTTACCACTCGCCTGCCATCTCGATTGGATCAAACAAGAAGTTGACTAGAAAAATAAGGCCATATTTTTTTCCCCTTAAATTAGATTTTAAAAGATGGTGTGGGAAACGATTAGTGTCAAAATGCTTCTCACATTTCATACCCATCTGTTTTAGATTTTAGTCTGTGACATATCAGGAGGTCTGATGCCAGTGCAGCAGTGTAGTTTTGCTGGCACCCAGCATGAACTTTCAGCAGGTTAGACAAGATTGAAGCAATTTTCAGACTTAAAATACTGCCAGATTTGACTATTACACAGCAAGTGTGGGCACAGCACACTCCCTGGGCCAACCATAACCTTCAAAATTATGTTCCCTTGTTTACATTGGATGTTTCACACAGAGTCTGTTTTTTTTAATAATTCTATTTTCAAAGGCCTGTCATTAAATGCTGTATAATCTATACCTTACATGCAAAGTCCCCAAGACATTATCAGCACTGCAATATTCTTCCCTTTATATTTACGATTTCCATGCAAAAACATTCTTTAATAGATTATTTAAAAAGTTTAGGCTTGTGAACCTACCAAGTACTGTATGTTCCTCATCTATTGGTTACCTTCTATAACTTCTTGATCTCTCAGAGGCAGGTGGTATCTGCCAGTATAATTTATTTTAGAAAAAGGACATTTCAAATTTTGAGGTCTGTACAGTAGTTATCTATTGTAAAATGCAGCTTCATGCAAATCTTTTTACCCCAGGTGGTATACTGCCTCTTTTTATCTTGTGGTACAGTTTATTTAAAAGACAAAAATTAAGTCTAAGTTAGTGGCTTTATTTACTATGCTTTGTAGTTTTTTTAACATTATAGAATAGTGCAATTATAATTATAATTTATATTAATTATAATTTATAGTAGAAAAAAAATTGACCTAAAATGGGAAAACAGAACTAATAAAATGATTAAATGAATAGTAACAAGAAAAACAAGATAACTATATTAGATAGAGGGTTACCAGACAGTACTGAAGGAACTGATTTTTAAACAATCCTCCTTTCAACTGTTGCTTTAAAGATTGCAGTCATGACTCATTGAGGTAGTAATTGATATTTATTGTATATTGTACACAACATTTTGTGCAGACACAACACATCACATCTCATGTAAACACCATCCTTGAAGTCAAGTATGGTGGTAGCAGCATCATACTAAGAGGATACTTTTCCTCAAATGGGACTAGAATTACTGTTATCAATGAAAGAAAAATGGATGAAGCAAAGTACAGATAAATACTGGAGGAAACCTGTTAAAGACTTAAAATTCAGTTTTTAGCAGGATAGTGGTGGCTACATAACCAAAGATATGTCAATGTCCTGACAAGAACCTTATTAAGAGTCTGAGGAAAGACTTAAAAACTGTTGTCCATAAGTGATACACAAGCAACATGAGAGAATTTGAGCAAATTTGCCAAGAAGATTTGGCAAGCACACAAGCCAGTATGCAAAGTTGTTAGAAAGTTACTGAAAAATATGTATTGCTCTAATTGCCAAAGGTGATTCAACAAAATATTGAGTTTAGGGGTCTGGATACTTACTTTACATTTTGTATCATTTTGTTTATCACTTGAAATTATTGCTTTAAACATATACTGCAGTATGCTTTTTTCTAAAGTAACCAAATAAATGAAAGGAATTACCAAAAAGTAAATGCATTGCTCTTATCATTCATATTAATTTCATGATCCAAATTTAAATTGCGTGTCTTTTCTGCAAAAATCACAGTTTTGTCATGCCAGTACATTTGAGGGAATTGCATAATTACTAGAAATAATTATAATTTTCTACTCTCCCTAGCTTGTTTGTTTACTCCACTATTCTTCTCAAACTATAATAAAGTGTTTAAGTTATTGCTCTCGCTTGTCTTTTGTTACTAAAATTATTTTTTCAAGCTGGTAAGTTTTAAACAATGCAGTATGTCCTATTGTTATTTTCAAATTTGTAGTCTTTTACTATTACAGTCTTCATTTTTATGTTTCTTGGTTTGATATGAATCTTGTAAGGTGCTGAAAACAATTCCTATTAATATAACCTCTACACAGTCAGACAGGAAAGTCTAAAATAGCATGCATAGTTTAAACTGTGTAAAAGAGTACAAGTGAGTGGAAACAAAAACAACAAATCTAAGTTTAAACAATGACAAATTTTAATTGCTAGTATTTTACTTTCACCCCTTCTATCTGAGGACGGGCTGTCAGAGACAGGTACATACACGTAATTATCATCTGACTCACACGAATATGCAAATTCATATACTTTACTGCAATTGTAATGTTGTTCTTGTTCTTTTGTGCTGTTTTGACTTCTTTAAGCAGTACAGAGTTTTTGTCGCTCTGCATTAATGTCAAATCCTGGTGACTGTAGTCATATTTTTAGAGTCCTGTTGGTCTCATTCTTTTCTGGTATTCATTACAGCTGAGTTTTCAAATTATTGATGACATTTTAAAGTTTGAACATATTGTGATATTTGTTTTAACATACCTCTATCTGATGCATTAGTTGGATAACTACAAATTTCCTTAGTTTCCATTTTGTATTTGCTTCCAGTATTAACATCCTTTAAAATTCTAATTAAGATTGTGTCAAGTACTTCGTCATGAATTTGCTGCCTCTATGTAACCTCCTTTTGAATTGTGATGATTATTATGCTTACGATGATTATTACTTGGAGGAATGCATTTTTAAAAAAATGTTTGAAAAAATAAAAAAATAATAGTTTGTTTTACCCATCTCTAGGATATAATTCTCTGCAAATCTTTAAAAAATCAGTTTCAATAACTACAGAAAATGCCCTAGCATGGCTGCTAAAGATATCTCCCACACAATGAACATACATAAGAAAATTATATTACAGTATGATGGCATACAATATAGAAAGAGACATATTTGTTTATTTTTGGAAAAAAAACCTAAAAGATTCATGCAGAAACTAGTGACATATATTGGAAGTTTTCCCTGTATATTACAAAATGGTACAAAATTAATTTCCTATAAATGCAATAAACTGATTGTTAACATAAGCACTGCCTTGGCTTTATGTTTACAGAATCTAAAATTCAGCAAATATTACATACAGTATATACCAAAATATGTAAGGAGCAGTTTCATTTTTCATCTTCTCTAAACATATGGAATAATGATAGCTATATACAGTACTTGCTTAAGAAAAATAATACATTCAAAATAAATTTTCATATAACTAAAATGTGTATTAAATATATAAACAGATCTTTGCCAATATTGTTAGGCTGCCCTTTTTATAAAATATATAAATAAACGAAAACATTCTTAGGAATATTTTCAATGAAGGCAAAAACATGATTCAATAAACTGTAGGTCTTCAATCTGAATTGCTGCTGAGACCCATTAGGGAATAATGTCCATGAGGGCATTATTTAATTCTTCAGTAAATTTTGTTGTCACTTCTGCCTCTAAAGACCAACTGAAAAAGGTTTCTGGCAGTCTGGCAGACTGCCCCTGATTGCAAGTGACTCAGAACAGAGAATTATCTTGTTGAAATAAAGCTCCAGAATGTATGGAATTGAAAAGGCATTTTAACATGTTAGAATAGTTCAACCTTTGTGCAGTTTGCTAAATCCTACACCATTATGAAATTTGGCAAATGGGACAATAAACAAGAGTTAAACTCACCATCTTGCTTATTGAAATGACATCTACATTATGTTTCATATATGTTATATATTTAATGTTTCATATTTCATATTTAATGTTCTTTTCAAAGTCTTTGATTAATTTATAATTGCTTCTGTCTGACCGACCACTTTTGCATATTCCTGTTTTAAATTATTTTGTCAGTAAGATTTTTTCGTGTTCGTGACAATGAATGATTCATCTTTGCTTCATACCCATCTTCACATTTCATTCCCCTGTCAAGTTTATCTGTCCAATCTGATCTTTTTCCTCCAATTATTTCCAATAATTCGTAAGAGAACTTAGAAGAATCTACAAATTTATTGTGTCTATAATTGACAAAAAGTCCATTATATGCACGTGTTCATGAAGTTGTGTGAGTCTTATCATGATCACTATGTGATGTTTGTTTATATGGAATTTTGTCTCTTGATGCTTATTCTCTGTGACACCATCTGTAAGGAAAAGTTTTATCTGAGTATATTTTCGCTTTCACTTTTTGCATTTTATATTGCTGAGCAACCTTTAGTCTAAGAACATATGTGCTCTTCAAAAATATCACAGATGCAAGCCCTAAAAGAATAAATGTATTAATTAATCTGCAAGTAATCTATTAAGAGCTCTCACTTAAAATCAATCATGTTTTTTAGATTTAAGCAGAAATTTGTTTTGTATTTATTCTTTCCCACCCCAAATGGTTGTCCATAGTAATAATTATTTGGTCTTGTATACTAATGAAATTTATCACGCAGTTATCTCAGAAGCTAACAACCATACATTCAATATTTAAGGAGACGCACAATTAAATCCTCAAAAAATGTAATGTTTTATTACACAAAACCCATTCTACGCATTCTTTGTCTATGGCCAACTTTAACATATCCCAGGTCAACACTCTGGAACAACAAAGTGGTAGTATGAATAGGATTGGGCTTATTGCCCAGAACTTATATGTAATATAAGCTGACCTCAATTACTTAACATAGTAATAAGTGACAGAAAATAAAATTGGAAGGGCAAAATTATGCTTTTCTTTTGTCATCTACTGAAAGAGAGTAACAATGCAACACGATCACTCCCTGTAGTCTGTGGTGTTTGCAGGAGAGACATCTGTTGCTCATCAAATAGCTTTCTGTATTCGCTGGGACAGTGTGCCTGACAAGAGAAAGCATTCAAATGTCCAACACATGCAAAGCATTTTTACCAAACTAGAGAGGGGTGAGAAGAATAATTAAGAGCATGGTTACTTTTTTCTCCTCAATAGGTCTTAACAGTTAACAGATGAATGAATATTACAGCATTGCACACCATGGTTATATGTGTGAATATTACCTATTTCTTTAGCTATGTTTACTTGTAATAACATAGAAATTATAATGTATCATGAATTCAGACATACGGTTCATTTTGAGAATACATGAGCATGACTTTTTACATTTACAGTAGTTACAAATGTTTTTTTTTAGTAGGGAAATTTCACACATAAAATAAGGCTAAGATTTCCTTTTTAGTTTCCTTTTTAGGGCTATTCATATGTAATTTAAATCTTATAATAAAATGGCATTCTAGAGTTAAGGTTAAGAATCCATTTTTGGCTTCACCCATTATGTTTTACCCAAACCAATTCATTTTATTGCATATTCTTCAGGTGCATTACAAGAAATAGCTTTCTGACATTTTGATTAAATGAACAAGCCAAAGACAGTAACTACAAAAGGTTTCTACTGAAGTCTCTGGCTCCCTCAGCTGGAATACTAAGTCAAAAAGTGTGTGTTCAGTATAAAAAATATCAAACCTGGCAATGTGCTATGCAGCTATGCTGTGATCTAACAAATATGTGGAGGAAACATGCTGGATTTGTGGAGAAAGTAAACAAATGAAAACAATTGAAAACAATCTTGAATATATTTAAAATGAAATTTGTGATAATATATAAACAAGATGTTCTTACAACAAAATTCTTTTAACATTCTCTGGTCTTTAAACGAACATTTGTGTATTAAAGTGCACTCTACATAGGTTCTGTTATACTGTATCCCTGTGACAGTAGCTGTAATTTGGTCAAGATGTGAAAGACACTTCATCCATAAAATGTTTACAGCAGTATATACAAAACCCAGAATTAAGAGACTTACATGCACAAATTAAAGGAGCTGAATCATGATGATCTTTTACAATTTGTAACAATATGTCTTTATGTTTTCAATTAAACTGCTCCTTTCTGGGCAGGAAAACTCAACTTGGTTGCATTAGTCTTGTATTTACACCAGATATTTTAATATATGTAATAGTGGCATACATTCAACACAAACCACACCTGAAGAAGGCTCCACAGCCGAAACATTGTGTTTCCTTTCTTTTCTTTTCAGCATGGAATAAACTCATTACCTGTTCCTTTGCAAACTATACACTACATACTAGTACATACTGTGCTACAAGAACATCATTAATATATTCGGCATTGTACAGGTTGTACAGTCACAGTCACTCTCATTCTGCTACTGCTATTACTTCTGTAGTCCTCCACAATCCAAGTAACAATGTCCGTAGCTACTGCATGGTCCTCAGGAATGCTTCAGATGGCGCTGAAGTACTACCATTGTATTACTAAATCAGCAACATGAAATCCACTAAGGTTTCAAATCTTCTCTTTGCTGTCTAAAATTGATACACTTGTCAATCATAAAATAAAGTAATTCTTAACTGCAAAAACAACAGGTTCTGTAATCTCTTCATGTGAAAAAAAATGCTTCTTAATACTTTTAATACTCTGTTACAAATTGCTGTTTTATTTTCAATTCTATTAAAAGATTACAATAAAGACTTCCAATTTGTTTTGGAAACGACACTATTTCTTATTAGCAGTATACAGTATAATACAGTATGTGTGCAGGTGAATTTGTTACTTCATTGAAGTATCTACAATTAGCCAGCTTGACCTGAGAAATAAAGGACTACATACAGCATGTGTGTGAGATTTGTGTGTGATGAAAGCTTTAAAATGAAGTGCAATCACAAGACAAGTCTAAGAAAGAAAGAAAAATGCATTGCATTTTATCAGCTGTTTTCCTTAAAAATTCATGGCTTTTCCTGTAAAATGATCTTACCAAGGCCTGGATTAAATCATAACTTCAATCTTTCAATTACATATTCAAATTTTCCACTTTGTGGTAGCATTTTATTTTCCAGATAATTCATTTGTTTGTCCAAAGATGCCATCAGTTGGTTGGGTGGAAATCCCTGTGCTGAGCCAGTGCCCATCCTCTCTGTAGTCTGCTTAATGCTACAGAAACAAGGATAAGCTCTGGCCCAATGAGCCACTATGGCTCTGGTATTGAACTGAATTTACTTTGACTGAAGAATCCATTTTCTAAATGTTTCATCCAATTCAGGGTCAAGGGGAAGCAGGAGCCTCTCTCAGCAAGCAACTTGCACAGGACGGAGTACACCCTGGACAGGACACACACAGACATAGACACAAACACAGACAAGCACACACTCACACCAGGGCCAATTTTCCTAGAAGCCAATTTTCCCAGAAGCCAATTAACCTGCCAGTACTGTACTGTATGTCTTTGGACTGTGGGAGAAAAACTGGAGCACCCAGAGGAAATCCACATAAACACTCAGAGAAAGACTGAAGAATCATACTGTCCAATTTTGTGCTTGTGCTCTACCTACAGTATTATTTAGTGAAAGTTCTGTACATGTAGCAAGTTCTTAAAAATTCCATGTCAGAGGTCTGGTCATTTAACTAGTATCTTTTTCTTTCTTGTTATATAACCATCTAGTAAAACATTTGTCAAATTCAGGACCATAACTACTGTACATGAACAATTGTCTCTTTATGCTATTTTCAGTGTGAAAGACTAGGAGTCAGCTAAAAAAAATGAATGTGAATATAGAACATATTTAATGCTATACAACATACGTAATCCCTGTCACGCTCATTACACCTAGAGGGCACTCTATGTTCCTTCTGTTCCTAGTTCCCTGTGATTATTCATGTCTTTCTGGTGGGTCTTGTTGTGTATCCTATTTATTTCCTGCTTCTGCTCTGCTACTCGCTCAGCATTGATGTTCAGTTGCCCTGAGACCGCCTAGCACCAGGTCACTCCTGTCCTTGGCCTGAGGGCATAGGTTTCTATACAGCTACTCCTGAACAGCTGAGCCCAGGCTAACCCCCGTCTCACCGCTACGCATAGGGTCTTTATCGCTCTCCTCCCATTCCACGGTTCGTCATTTCGGACTTACGTGACAGAATGCTGAGCCTACTTTAGACCCCGCGAGCGTTTTTTTTTCCCTTTTGTTTCCTGGCTTTTGGAATTTTTTTTCTTTACGCCTGGTTCTAGGCTCCCGTGCTCCCTGCACTTCTCTATCTGTTGTGGGTTATTTCTTTTACGTGTTGTTTGTTTTCCCTGTTCCATCAGTGTTTATACTCGTTGTGTATTTTGCCTTTGTCCAGGGCTCCCACACCCTCTCCTACTGTTGCTGACCCGGGCTCCCACGCTCCCTGCTGCTGCTTCCATGTCCCGGGCTCCCACACCCTCTGGTCTCCCTGGCTCCAGGCTCCCACGCCCTCTGGTCTCCCTGACTCCGGGCTCCCATGCCTTCTGGTCTCCCTGGTTCCAGGCTCCCATGCCCTTATGTGTTTATTGTTCCCCTGTTCCGTCCGGGTTTATTTTTGTTCATGATTTTTGTTTGTTTGGTCTGTTTTTTTTGTTTTGCTCCTCTGGAGCTCAGTTTCGAACCCCCTTCCTCTACTCAATAAAGGTTTATACCCCGGAGGAGGGGGTAGCTCTCAGCGGTGGACTCCCGGAGGTTTCCTTTCAGTTAAATGAGGTTTTTCCTCCCCCCAGTGCTGTGCAGCTCTTTTTTGGGCGTCAGGAGCCGCCCGTGAAGGGGGGGGTACTGTCACGCTCATTACACCTAGAGGGCGCTCTATGTTCCTTCTGTTCCTAGTTCCCTGTGATTATTCATGTCTTTTTGGTGTGTCTTGTTGTGTAGCCTATTTATTTCCTGCTTCTGCTCTGCTACTCGCTCAGCATTGATTTTCAGTTGCCCTGAGACCCGCCTAGCACCAGGTCACTCCTGTCCTTAGCCTGAGGGCATAGGTTTCTATACAGCTACTCCTGAACGGGCTAACCCCCGCCTCGCCGCTACACATAGGGTCTTTATCGCTCTCCTGCCATTCCACGGTTCATCCTTTTGGACTTACGTGACAATCCCTTGATATACTTAATTTTACTTTACATTATTTTGAGTACTCGCAAGGAATTTGCTGTATGCAGTTTTACCTTGTGCCACCCCCAGATTTTGAGTACCTAAAAGGACAAGAAACATCTGTTAATTGTAATGCTGGTGTGAGAGTTCTTTTCATAAGGGGAGGACAAACAGAATGACCATGCAGTCTGATCTAGGTTTTTCTCCTCAGTCAGTTTCCTTTGCGAATAAACATGTCTGTAATTTCTATTAATATGGCTCCTAAGCCTATGAGAAAGGGCGAAGATTCCAGTGTTGCTAAGTGTTCTAGATCTATGATAAGCTTAAAAGGAAAAGAAGGGCTTGATAAGTTGCATGAAGGACTAAGCAATGGTGCTTTATGGCAGTTGTTTGGTGAAAATTAATCTACAATATATAGAATAAAGAATACTGCGGAAGCTATCAGAGTGATTGTGGAACAGCAACATCTCTTAAGATTTTGTAAATGCCACATGACCTGATCTACTTGAGCATCATCACAGCCATAAAGGTAAGAATTATTGAATGTTATCAAACTCACTTAAAACTACACATATAATATTATTTCCATATTATTATTTTATAATATTATTTTACTCTGATGTTATTGTTTTACTTTATTTGTTCTTGTGCGTCTGGACTGTGAGTAACTCTTGTATTGTATTGTATGTATTGTACTATTATTATATAATTCGTTACATTGTGGCTGTGTTGTGTGTGTTAAGCTGCTGTTGCACTGCAATTTCCCTCACGGGATCAATAAAGTATCTATCTATCTATCTATCTATCTATCTATTATCAGTGCATTTTTTTTAGGAATATTAATAAGTTGAATTGAAACTTCACTCCCTCCTCCCAGTGTCCCCATAACATCTTAAGTTTACCAACGAATTACATTCCTGAACTGGCAAAGGATTGCTGTATTTCCAATATACTAGGAATAATCCTTTTGTTTTAAGTCTGTCAGATGTAGAAATATTGATCAGTAATAGCTTTGAAATTTAACTAGCAGAGGGGCTGATACAGAAGTGATATAGAATCAGCACTTCTTCTATTAGATAAAAGTCCAATAACCATTAAAAATAGAACTACTGTTAACTGCTTGACTTTTGAACGCAACTTCAATTAAGACAATAAATTACAATGAAGCTATTGTTTTTCAATCTGTTATAAACAGGACAGTATACTGCTAAATGCAAGCTGATCAGCATTATATTGTTAATTACTGTAGATAAGTAACTATGATAAACAGATATAATTCATTATAGTGAGCAATATGACTACAGATTTGAAGTTTTTGCCAAGCAAAAGAATGATCAGTAGCATATTAGCAACATATTATACTTTTCAGTTAACTGTGTTTGGTTATAGTATATATTTCAGATTTAATTACATTAATTTAATTAATTAGTGGACTGTGCTTTTTTTTGCATTCACGATATACCAGTAATTGTATCTTTTTGCTTTAAGTAGCTTGTTTATTGTGAACTAAAATGTCCATTCAGTTTAAAAGTCAAAAGGCAGTAATGTACAGAATAAACTTAGTGTGTCATGTCATATAAGATTTAAGATTTTAGATTTTTTTTCTTTTAAAACATTATTAGCCAAGGAAAATACATCTCTGTTTCTAAAAAAATAGCTTATTTTCCTTCTACTCTCAAATTAATTTTAATGGTTCACATTACAAATACATCATGAACAGAAAAACTGTTGATAAAAAGTATTTTCTTTACAGCACAAAAGGATACATTATTACTAGTTTTGTTGGAAAACAGCAAGTGAACAGTTTTTTTTTTTTTACCCAAAGAACATGATGATTATATTTCCTCAAGAATACTTAAAAGAATAGATGAGCCAAAACATTTTGTATATTGATTGGAAAATAGTATTTCTATGGAATAGTTACACATTAAAGGCAAAAACATTATGTATTATTGTTTTTGTGGAAAAAGTTTTTTTACACATTTTATTAAGTACCACATGGACCCATAATAATGTGTGTCTATGTTTAGGAGGTACTGCGAAATGAAATTGAAGATTTTATTTGTTTATAGAAAGCATCACAATATCATTAATACCTGAATGTTTTATAAAACTCAGATGTTGATTTCTGGAATCATTATTTTTAATATGAACATGTTACAATATGATTACAGTGAAGACTATGTATCATTATTTTATATAATTATTTTAGATATTTATAAAATGATGTACATAGTCAGGTAGTAAAAAAAATATACAATCTGTGGTTCGTGAAATCATTTTCACCAAAGAATCACCATCAGCAAGCAGATAACTATAGGTAGGTCCATATAAGAAAAAAGGTTAATAAACAGAGCACAACTGAAATGCCAAGGGAATGGACAGTAAAATTTAAACACCAGAAGAAGAAGCAAAAGAAGAATACTCAGAATATCTATAATCCTTTCATTAAGCAGCTATAAGGTGAAGGATAATGATGTTTAAGAAGCAATAGGATTTTGGGATAAGTTCTCTGGTGTTATCTGATGAGCAGTTTGAGAATGAAGCCAGCTTTTTCACTGGCTAGATTTACAGGCTAAAAGGAGGAGAGGTAACTTAACATTTCCCATACAATCAATGTCACTCATATGAGCATTTAGAGCTACCTTGGTTGTCTCCAAGGAAGAATGAACCCGCCTCAAAATGCAAATTGCCTCATAAATAATACAAAAATGAGAGGAGAAATGTGGAAGCATTCAAAATTAGACATGTAAGACAATTTACACTGTAAAGGCTGCATTTACACTGGAATGGTCATCACTGTGAGCAACAACATATTGAATATGTTGTTGGGTTATAAATGTTTATCTGTAAATATTCTAAATTGCTGAAAACAAAAAAGGAAATCCCCAAGAAGATGAGGAACAGTGGGACAGAATAAGCTTTTGAAACACAGCCAGTGTAGATTACCAGCTGTGTAAAAAATGCTATTCAAGTGCAAAGTATGTGTCAGAACCAGTGGAGATTCAGATTTACAGACATTCAACTAATTGTGTGACTTGTACTTTTGCACAACCAAACTAATTTAGGATTGTCTAAGCAATCAATATATTTTAATATATATAAAATATAGCCAATGTAGTTTAATCAATATATTTTAGTTTTTTATGTTCCTCTGCACTTTTTACTGACATTTTACTTATTTCACTCATAAAAGTGTTCTATTTGAGCATTCAAGATTTCATTAGAAGTTCTCACAAAAATGGGTATACATCATTTGTAATTCAACACAATTGGACATCATCAGAAGGGAGTAAATACTTTTGCAAGGCACTCTAGAAAGAGATGTAGAATATAAATCAAAGGCTGTTAAAAGCTATGCTAAAATAGCACAATGCACTCTTAAGATCTCATTTAGAATACTTTGTGCATTTTTAATCACCACTTCACAAAAAAAAGTTGCTCTGCTCTGGAATACATGCAGAGAACAGCAACCTGATACATTCCAGGCTCAAAGGAATGTTTTTCTCTGACAAGCTGAAAGAACTAAATCCTTTTAAGCTTGAACACAGAAAGCTGCCTAAAGTATCTCACTTTCTCATAGAAATTGACCAGGTCAACATTTGGGACTTCTTTAGAGTGAATAGGTAAAGTTAAATCAGAGGGCCTACACATACATGAAAACTAAAAGGAAGAGCATTTTAAACTGAGAAAGGGAGGCATTTCTTTACAAGCGTCATTATTGCACTGCACTTCATTAGTAGCCTCTATCCTGTGATCGAAACTCTGAGGGGTCTACTACCAGTATGGTTTATTTTGGAAGGTAGAAGAAAATGCTGTGTTGTTATGTTATGTTAAAAAATAAAAGGTTTTTTAGAATGCAAGATGCATTTTGTTTGACATAGGAGCACAATTATTGTCTGATCTGCTCAGCACTAAACCTGCAAAACTTGGAGGTGTCTGGCAATACTGTATTCAATCACAGCTAGTAAGAAATTTGACAAGAGAAAAAGAAGAAAAAATATTTCACTCATCAGATGATGATAATGTTATTTTAAATATACCTCTGATTTCACTGGATGGGAATTAAATGAACAGCTTTAACTTTAATTTAAATTTTATTTTAAAGTTTAAGCAATATATTTATATTCCAATTCAGCAGTTCAACAGTTGTTGCACAACAGGTTCCTATAAATTAAATGCCATAATTCTTAAATATGACAGAACATTTCATATAATTTGTTAATATACATTAACAAAACTCTGGATTGGGCAGAGAAATCTAAACATTTTAAAATGACAGTATGCTTAGGAAAACAAACATTTACAAAGTGACACTTTAGAATTAATTAATCAAAAAATGGAAAGAGAAGATTTACCTTAATTTTATTTTAATAATAATTGTGATTATTACAAATCAAAATGATAACAAGATTACCATTCATGTAGAATATCACAAAGAACCTCTTAAAATTAAAACAGCTATGAAAAACAAAACAAACCAATTCAAAACAATAGCTGTAAATCAGCAATAACCATTAAAAGCAGTGAAAGCCACAAAATGTGTTTTCATTTTTATGTCTCCTTTATCCTTATATGGTTTCTCAGCCTAAGATTACCAAAGTATCTAAAGTACCAAAGTACCACTTACTTGTAATGAAAAGAGCATGCCACAGTCTAAGAATCAAAGACTGCAAGGAGTGGAAAATCAAAAAAGAAAATCAAATACTGTATGTTATGTGGTGTTAATTTGTACAAAGTCTTAAACATTAGGAGCAGAATTGTAGCTCAAATCTTTTTATTCAAGTTTTGCTCTGAATTCAGCAGGCCAATGCCCAGATTTTATTTTATTTAAAAAGAGGGCAGCTGAAATATAAATATACTGCAGCTTGTTTTGGTCTTTGTGGAAACCCCACCCAAGCAGAGAACTGCAGAGGTAGTGTATTAAAAAAAATACAAATACATGCATTTGTTTTGCTGCATCAACCTGAGAAAGACAATAACAAATGAATTCAAAGTTACACCATCACAAATACGATTTTTGAAAGACATCGGACTATTAAGAAACAAGCTGAAATTGTTATAACACTTTTTTTTTATTTATAGAGCTAATGTGGAAAACCAATCAGCATTACCTTGATCTTATCAGAACCTAGCTGCAAGAAATTTGGGCAGTGGTTACGAATACACTATATGGATAAATCCATGTCAACCCATGCCTAAATGTTCATAGGTAAATGTGAGCATCATCATCTTATAAATAAAAAATCTAACACAGCAGTAATATATACTGTACACTAAACAAAATCACTGCCAAGTCGGATCCGTAAAGTATACCTGATAAATTGAAGCTTTATTTGAAGATGAACAAAGGCAAATTTTTACAGATCACAAAGTTCCAATATACTGTACATACACAGTCCTTAACTCAAAAAAGCATAATCATAATCAATAATAATCAATCAACAGAAGCATAATCAATTCTTAGCAGCATTAAGATCTCACTAGTTGAGAAAAGAAGGGGACACCAGAATTGGCATTGATCAATAAATTATTTACTATTGCTGCTTTACTGTGCATAGATCTGAAAATGGGCTGAAGTTGTTAGCAGATAGCTAAATACACATAGCTTTGTAACAGTATATAGCGGTACAAGGACTTTTGCCAAAAAATCATAGATTAGAATCAAAGCAATAGTATAATTATGTGGTAAGTTGTTTTTTTTTATCTAAGGATTAAAGATAGCACCTTTAAACACTGTGGGCATTCCACCAGGATAAAGCAATTACAGTAGAGCACAAAACTGAACAGACAAGATACTGTAAATTACAGAAGTAGGAATGGATTTCAGAGAGTAGTAGTATGTACCGAACTGTATAATTTGTGAAATAGTTTTGAAACTGAAGCCTGTATAAAGCTTATGACAGGAGCTTATAAATTGAAAATTATCAAAACATTATGAACATCCATTATTTAGCTAAAATGGTACCTGTTTTTAATATTTTCCTTTGTAAAGGCTGAGACATTTTTCACACCTGAAGAAGGCTTCACAGCCTTTTCTCTCTTCTCTTTTCAGCATGGAATTAACCTATTACTTGTTCCTCAGTAAATATAATATTTTATTATTTATCTATTTGCTGGCCGTTACTATTATTTTATACATAACATATGCTATTTGGTGTAAATTACATAAATTTGGTATAGATTTAAAACAAAAGAGCACTTAAAGTGTAGAATACCTTATATAAAGTAAACAATTTAAATAATGAATAAAGAATTTCAGACTTTACAGAAACCATTGTAAAAATTGGGATAATAATAATACTCATCATGTGTTGTTCTCATAATTGTAATCACCTTTAAAAAAACGAATGATTGTCATGGTCTGGTATGAATTTCTTTATAAAGACTGTTAAGATAAGTATCAAAATAAATACATTTGCATTGTCTTTTTCCTGTGTTGAAGAAGGACCACAAAAAGATCGCTCCATTTATACCATAATATGGATTATATACCAACTCAGCAGTTGTCATCAAACATTTTTTTAAGTGTACAAGAATGACTTTGAATAAAGAATCTCATCTTAGGTTCAAGTTTTTTTTTGTGCTCATGAACCATTTAATAAAGCATACTGTATATGAATAATGGTTAACTGAATCGTTTACTTTTTATACCAAATGCCACAAGTGGTAGAGTATATCCTGTCTTCAAATGTCACTGCACAGTTATAGCAGAACTCTGGAAGTTAATTGCTAGTGTGCTATCTGTGTTATCTGTGTTATCAAATTGTGATGTGATACTGTAAATGATCCCTGTTTATTTGCTGAATGAATAGTCCCAAAGTGGATCGGCTTAATGCTGTGCAGTATAAAAATGTTTAATCGGATTGACAGATGCAAAAATGCTCTCACACACTTGAGTTAAAATGATAATCTTAATAATATTAATAATTATTAAGACTAATTTGTTCTCTTTAATCTGTGTATGAGCTCTTTTGTAGATAGCTCTGTGTTTTTGTATTTTAGATACACTAAAAATTTACAAAACAGTTGTGCCACAGCAAATGATTTGTTACAATGGATGTTTTAGCAGTCAAATCTGTTTTCAAACGTCACATCAGTTCAATATAAAGTACTATAGGCAAACAATTGCTTTATATTGGTGACTTCCTGTTAATACTAAATTACAGGACTAAATTAGCTCTTCACATCTGACATAAGAGTTTTGAGACTGTATTGAAAAGCAATTGGTGATACCCTAAAAGGCAGAATCACTTGTGATATTTGTTTTTTCAACTACTGCCTTCCTTCCATGAGTTATAAACTAAAATAACTTTTCAAAGAATAAAGCACTAAAGAAAAGCAGTTGCAGATTTGTATCATCTGCACAATGACCAGCATCACTTTCATCTCATATGTACAGTAAAAGCTGCTTGCTTTTAAATTGTAAGCATTTTAATTCACAGAATTTGACAACACCATGGGAAAAAAATCTATAAACTTTTCCAAGATTGCTGAAAAATGTTCTATGAGTTAATGATTGACTATGGTTAAGTGATTGAAAGAGAAGTATAAAAAAAGATCTGAAATATTGACCCACGTCCATTGCACTGTCAGGATGTGATGAAATGGTGATTACAGAGTGTTGTAAAAGCCCCACCTAGTAGGATTTATTAAGGTAAGGTAAAATCTGCAAGAGACTAGCATAAACTACTGTACATGTTAATTACTGACTGGGGATGTTTATGAAATATAGAAATATAATATGGAATAATTTCACATTTTATTTTTTTATTTGCATATTGCTTTAAATTTTGTCACTACATCATTAAGAAAACGCTGCTTACACAATTTGTAGATTGGAGGGCATCATTTCTCTGTCTTAACAGTCTTCTCTGTTTAAAACAAGAAAGATCTGATTTTTTTCATCAATCACTGTTGGATATTTATTTAATTCTGGGAAAGTATCTGGATGGTTTTCTCTGGACTGATTCCAGAGCAGCAACTTTTTTGCAGCATGGTGACTAAATTTGCACACAATTTTCTATATGAGGTGATAATAGCACACTATACAATTCTAACTTCCATTGATTAAATTGTACACTTTTAATTACATCTTAGCATTCCTTTTTTATTTCCCCCAATACCTGGAAAATGAAAATAATGTGTTTAAACACTTGCATGTTTACCATTTTATATTTGTAGTTTATGTTTTTGCTACCTGCATGCATCAGCACATTAAATATGGCTGCCGGGTGTTTGCCCAGTCCTTACTGTGGTCTACATCTATTTGAATTCCTTCTACAACGAGTGTTTACCAATCCCCCACTTTTGGTGTTATCTGTGAACATGACTAGCTTGACAGCTACAGTATACCAGACCCTTGATATAAATAAAGAATAGCAATCATCCTAAGACACTCCCCAGTTGTAGTCCACCAATTAATATCACCACAATCTGAGCATTTGTACCTTATCTGTGCTCTCTGTCCATTCTTGTCCATTAACCAAGTTTTAATTCAAGAATATACATAACCTTGAATGCCTGTAATTTGAAAATAAATATTTTCTCATAAATGTTATTAGAAGCCTTCTGTAAATCTAAATATACCATATGCTGTGTTTACAATCCATCACTACTGTTGTTCATTCAACGATTGCTAACTAAAGATAATTAAGCAAGACAGGATGGGAATGGGAATGAAGGAACTGGATTGTGAGTAGAGGGTCACTGGTGGGCTGCTTTGGCTTTTGTACAGGGGTCTCCAATCCCTGCCCTTCAGGCTGGTGTGTTTATGGGTTCTCTGTCCAGCTGCGCTTACTGTTTGACAGTCTGAACCAGTTCATTACTGGCTTAATTAGACCAGTTTATCAGCTTCTTCCAGCTCTTCAGGCGCAGTTGCTTTGAAGAGACCTGGAAAATCTGCAGACACCCCAGGACACAAAGACCAAGACTGAGAACTCTGCTACAGAGAATGTAGAGTTAAATAGATGCTCTACATTCTCTGCCCCGCCTGGGGACTCTGGAGCATTTCAGGTGTAGGGTGTGTGTCTGTCTCTAGAGCTGCTCATCTCTGTTGTTCCACTAAAGATTGCACTTTGTGCTTTATCTCAGTTCAGACCTGTGCCCTCATGTGTCAGTCACTACCCTGTGAAACTGTTGGTTTCATTTCACTGTATATATACTGTATTTAAAAACATGAGCAAGTGTGATTTAAATCAGTTCAATTGCCAGGTGTGCACTTAACCTTTGGTAAATTTGATTACATATGTACAATGTTAACAAGTTAAGGCAAATTCCAACACATTATACAGGTCTCTATAAATAGTAAGTTTCCATACAATAGTGTCTATTGGGCAATTCACAAACACTCTTACAAAAGACTCCACCAAGATAACATTCTGTATGGCAGTCCATTGGCCTTGATCCATTACAAGAAGCAAAATTAGATTCGGGGTTGGATAACAGCTTTCGCAAATTATGCCATACAATATTAACAATAGAACTTCGGCTTGTATTTTTGCCAAAACAAATAAAAAGGATGGTGATGCAAATGCAATTATTAAAAAGTAATAAACTCAACAGGGTGATGTATCAATTACAGTATATCTTGCCTAATCTCTATAATGCCACCTATAATACAATTATTGTTCCTGCTATAATCAGTACTCCTATAATGTGCACTGCAGTGTATATGTACAGTACGTATATTCTTGTATGTAAATGTCAGATATGCCTTAAAACTTTACTGTGGTACTTTGTGGAAAATGTAGAGAAATATGTAGAAAGTACAATGAAACAAGCATTGCAATGTGTAAAACATGATCAAAGCTATGGAAAAGTGCAACAAAGCTTATCACAAAAAGCTTAGAAAATTGCATGTACAAGTAAGGAATTTGTTTCTCAGACATTCATATAAAGTGTTTTTTTTATAATGTGGGAAGCATTGGGCACTATAAAATGTGCATTGAGTTGAACTTGACAAATGGAGAATTGATAATTCATGTATAGTAAGTGTAATTGATTAACGGACAGTTTGGTGTGTGAGACAGTTGAGGCTGCATGGCAAACATGTTATTGAACCTCTGAATTCAGCAAAATAACACTTATATCTGAGACATTTGAAACTGTTGTGTATTTACTTCAGTGTCACTTAATTTGATCACCACATGTCCTGTGATAAAGATCCAGAACCCTGAACGGTTTTCTGAATACCTAAGTACATTATTGATATAGAACCTTCAGATATGGAATGTGAAACAATAGAATACCACACAGAAAGATTTAGATCTGTACAAAACCACTTTCCTAACATAATAATAATTAATAATAATAATAATAGGTCACAACCTAATTTTATGTTGTTTATTTGATTAGTAGGCAAAATATGATGAAATAATAAGACAAGGAAAATACAATAAATAACACTTTACAGAATTATATTGTCACGGACGTCCAAAGGGACTAACCGTGGAGAGCAGGAGAGCGGAAAAAGACCCATATGCGTAGCGGCAGACAGTATGAGGAGGAGGGAGGCTCCTGACGCCCATACAAATAAATAAGCTGCACAGCACTGGGGGGAGGAAAAACCTCATTTAACTGCAAGGAAACCTCCGGGAGTCCACGGCTGAGAGCTACCCCCTCCTCCGGGTTATAAACCTTTATTGGGTGGAGGAAGGGGGGGTCGAGTAGGGCTCTGGAGACAAAAAACAAAAAAGTACACAAACACAACAGAAAAAAAACCTGGGAGACCAGGGAGACAAACCACAAAGAACAGATAGGAACCAAAGCTGAGACACAGGGAGCAGGGGGGACCAAATAGGAGGGGAAACCAGGAAGAGAAATCAAAACAAAAGGCAAAAAACAAGATTAAAAAACAAAAAACCCGGGGAAAAAAATACCGCAGACTGGGCAATAGGCACGTTCACATTCTAACGCTGATATCGGAGTGGACAACCTGAGGAAAGCCAGACCGTGGTCCGCTCACAGACACAGATGCCCGGAGTGATATCCAGCGGAAAGAATGGAGGAACGGCAGAACTCACCAGGCTGACGCTGATATCGGAGTGGACAACCCGAGGAAAGCCAGACCGCAGTCCGCTCACAGACACGGATGCCCGGAGTGATATCCAGCAATCAGAATGGGAGACCCAGCTCAACATTCAATCACTGATATCGGAGTGAGCCAGGTACCGGACCCGCTTACAGGCATGGAAGATCGGAGTGATATCCAGTAATTAGAATAGAGGGGCTGAATAAATAATAATAAAAAAATAGCCCAGAGCAAGAGAAAAAAAACTGCGGCAAGACAAAAGGCGCCGCTCGCGGGGTCAGTAGGTGGCTCAGCATTTTGCACGGATGTCCAAAGGGACTAACCGTGGAGAGCAGGAGAGCGGAAAAAGACCCATATGCATAGCGGCAGAACGGGAAAAAGGCCTGGGCTCAGCAGTTCAGGAGTCAGGTAGAAACCAATGCCCTCAGGCAGCGGACGTGGGGCGACCTGGGTGGTTAGGTGGGTTTCAGGACATCCGAACGTCAATGCTGAGCGAGGGCGGAGTGCAAGACCCGGAAATATATAGCCCAAGGGAAAGAGAGGGACCAGAAGGACAGCAGGCAGGAAACTAGGGACAGGACAGAGTAGGAGCGCCCTCTGGCTGCAGAGGGCGTGACATATATAGGATTTACGTACTGGTTTTCTCACTATATATTTAAGATTTTAGAACAATATTTTTTTTTAATAAACATTATGTAACAACATCAGCCACAGAACTTCGGTACCTACAAAATAATATACAGTAGGCTATTTAAACTCAGATTTTACCTTTAAAATAACTTTCAAAAAATAAATAATAATTCTCAACTGTACAATGCTAAGCTCAAGTATAAGAGTTTAAGTTAATAAGTGAATTAAATGTATGAATTTCCACCAAGACCATTTTCATCTTAAAGGCGTGAACTTCCCTTGCACTTCAACAAACGTCTGCTACTGTTTCAAAAGGTTATGGATGGCTCTGAAACAAAATGAAATTGGTCTGTCCCCAAGACATTTCTGCTCTGACAAACTGTCATCTGTGTCTCAGAGAGTTCTGTTCATCAGACCAAAAAGATGACAATCCAACAGTTTAAGTTGAGATTTTCAAGCCTGTAGAGTGGGAGGTGTAAGAGATCAAAAATCAAATTTCTTAATGTATTGCACTGAAAACCTTGCCTATAATGTTCATGAGTTGCCATATTGCAGAAAATCCCCGGCAGCTTTGTATCACTACAGAAAAATGATATTCACGAATGTGTCTGTTGGAATTTTGGTATTAATGGTTTACTTTGGTATGATATACTGTATGAAAAACAGTTCAGATTCTATTTTGAATGGTGTACAATAATGAAAAGAAGAGCTGCTAAAATATACAGTATATACTTTTCTGAAACAAACAAACAATACATGAAGTTCAACTACTGTAGGTAGCTGCGTCAGAATGCGTAGGCTGCAAAGGAACAAGTAAAGGTTTATTCCATGCTGAAAAGAGAAGAAAAGAAACAAAGTCTTGTTCTCTTTTCAGTATGGAATAAACCTTTATGCTGGCGTCACACTACATGACTCGACACGACTTCTAGTCGGAGAGCATGTCAAATTTAACGACTGCAGCTGCTGAATCTCGCTGCCTTTTCTGTCATAGAGAGTGTCAAATTATGCGACTAGGAACCACAGGGGGTGACTAATTACACGATTCCCTCTCGATTTTTCATCATGGTTCCAAATCTCATATTGCGCCGCGGAAGTACCGTGAGGTCACCTCATTTTGGCAGCCAATCAACATGGAGCACACCGGAATAAAGGTGCACCGCACAAAAGTAAACAAACAACATGGAGAACAAGCAGGTAGTTGTCACCTTCACTGTAGCCTGTGCTCTCCTTTGTGATGAGAAAAAAAAGAAGAGGATACACTGAAAAACTTGGAGTAGAACACATTTGTTTGGTCGTGGTACTTCCGGTTGAGCACTCATTGGCTGTTGACTGTCGCAGACACAAGAGCCCTCCCCTACGACTTGTGACTCGCTACGAGAAGTTTGATTTTGTAGTACCAAGTCGCAGAGAGTCATAGGGGCTGTTAAGAGCACTATGACTGAGTCATTGGGGGTGTCACACTACACAACTGATGGTCACGGGTGCGCTGTGACTCTCTACAACTTACTATGATTTTCTTATGATTATGTAAATGAAGACTACGACTGCAAATCCTAGGAAAAGTCGTGTTGTGTGAAACCGGCATTACTTTCCAATAAATAAAGTGTTGATGAATTATGTTCTTTCCAGGGATACAATTCACTGTACAGGTATCCATGTTGTTGTTACAACAAACAATTAGAGGGGGCAATCAGCAATCAACATAACATTTTGAGAGTAAAATGCATATTGCCATAGCTAATAGCCGTATGTAAAGTAAGGTATTTAGAAGAACTGAACACAACAACAGCCAAGTTTCTCAGACTAATCAGAAAAGAGATACACTATACTGTTTCATTTGTTTATCTGGTATTCGTTAAATACACCAGGACAAAAAGTGATTACAAACCATTATATTCATATTCTGGTTTTCAAGGACTTTGAATGAGGTCTCTGAACATTAAGTGCAGACCATTGTTCATCCTTTATGTACAAAATGTAATGAATGTTCACACAGTCAAATTGCATTCAATTCTAAAATAATGCTGTATAATGTATTGTTTTCTAAAAATACAGAAACTTTGAGTAATACTATCTAATGTGATGTGGTTATCAAATAATAAATTTAATCAAGTGAACTCACGTTCTTACTTTAAGTAGGATTATTACAGGTAGTTTTCATCAAATATGTAGGATTTATTATATGTCACACCCAAAATGCCTCTCAGCATTCCCTTCAGCTTCTGCAATATAATAAAGAATGTAAGAGAGGTAAAAAATTAAAGCAGGCAATTCATTTCATGGACAGTAGTTTGTTTTGTAGCTACTGTGGATCACATCCAGACACTGCATGAATTCAGCATATCATATCAGCACCTACAATTGGGCCAGGCAGCTTCTTCTACACCTTCAAAAACCTTTGTTTAAAGCAGTGTCTCCAGCAATCAGTATTAAATGTGCTTCCCCACAGTTTCCATTTGTATCCTAAGGTTCATATTTCACTTGTTTATTATGAAAATCCTATTGGTTGACTTTATTGATGCCTTTCAGGATTCTGAGCACATGGAGTTTCCCTTGTAGTCTTCTCTGATTCGCATTTAAAAGGTTTAGCTCTTTCAGCTTGTCAGAATAGAACATTCTTTAAAGCCCAGAAGTATATCTAGACATTTCAGAGCAGCAGTAGATTTTTATACAATGGTACAAGACTGTACCAAAACTGTACATAGTATTTTAAATGACATTTAACAAAGCACTGCGCAAAATTTACATAACACCCCTGTATACCATATATCCTAAAATTCTAATTGCCTTACCCCAATCAGATAGCTTTCTCCTTATTGTAAATCTGTTTTCTCTCAACTATTTAATATTCCATATGTAAACATTATCTTGTATTCCTACAGGTTTCAAATTAAGATAATTAATATTGACACTTATCAAATACTTTCCCAAAATTGTGATGTACTATACAGTGCCTCTCATATGAAACTATTCAAACCCTTGCTCAGTTTTCATATTTTGTTGCTTTAAAGCTTGTAGCCTTGTTACACCACAAGTACAGTACCTGCAGTGCAGTTCTGAAGGAATGACTGGCTGAAGTACAAACACAGGGCGTCAGGTTACTACTCTATGGAGAGTCGAGGAAAGGGGAGCCCAGGGAATAAGCTGGACTCACTGGTTTGGGGGCTGCCAGGGGAATCAGGTAGACCGACAAACAGGAAAAGGACTGCCCGGGGCAGGCAGACCTGATGGGCTGACAGGAATAGGGCTACCCAGGTTTGCAAGCAGAAGAAATTCTAATGGCTTTAACGGTGCTTGATGGAGGTTCAAATGGCAGTGATCAAATATAGAGCTGATCACCAGAAGGCTGTCTGTAGCTGGTCAAGCTGTAAACCAGCCTTTATTTGGTGGTTAATTGGTGGCTTGATTAGATGACTGACTGCCTGATTGATAGGCACTCAGATAGGCAAGCAGCCTGATCTCGTTCTGATGGACTCAGCCGGAGGGTGAATGCTCATGAGAATGCTGCAGTCGACTCAGACAACTACAGGCAGTGAGCTGCTCCCAGCCCGGGCGTGACAATGACAATAGCTAAAAAGTAGTGGGCAAAATTTACACCAGACCTGTGTACAAAGTTGTTTGGAGCTTCCTCCCAAAGTCTTGAGGCTGTAGTCTTGGGATTGCTCCCAAAGGTGCTTTTTCTAAATACTGAGTTTGCAGGTCTGAATTCTTATGCAACTTAAGAATCTTATGCAACATATTTATTTTTTCCCACTTTATTTTACAGTAACCTATCTTCCTCTTAGACATATTTAACTTGAGTTTTAAGTAAACTCCATTCATGCAATACATTTTTAAACATTTTTATCCAGTACAGACTCTCAGCGGGAGCCAAGGCCTAACCTGATAAGAAACAGATGCAAGTTGAGATATACATGTACACTGAATGGGATGGCTGTCCATCACAGGTTTTAAGTACAATAACTTTGTAATTCTATGGGACACCATAGAAAGAGCCTTTGATATGACACTATACATAACTACCACATTTAAAATATAAATTTGTTGGGGTTTTTTGTTCCAAATGCATGCTGATGTTCTTGATTATATTGTTATACTCAGACAATATACAGACTTAATAGCTTACCTCTGAATGTTTTTCCATAATATTACATGGAAGTCCTACATAAGGTAGGAATGGTTCGCTTATAATTCCCTTGTTTGACATTCATTTGGAACATTTATGTTTCCTTTCTTATATCTGGGCTTGAAAATATTTTTTGTAGGGTGTATTAGGTCATGTTGTTTTTTTACACTATTACAATGATCCCTTAAAAATGCTTCTTAGATAGATATTGTGGTAACATTCTGAAAAGAGTACAAAACCAAACTATGCGGATGAGCTGAGATTCTCATTCAGCCATTTGTTCATTTGCCTAAGTGGTGGCAGAGAATCAGCAGAACAGAGGAAAATTAGGATTAGCTAGCCCGGACTCTCTCAAAGCAACAGTGACTGTTGTGAAATTCCAGACACCTCCCTGAAGTTCTGTTGTGATGTGAGTGAAGAATATTTACTGTAGCTCCTCCTATCACAATTAACACACTTGTCCGATGCTGTGGAAGCTGCAGTATGTCAAATGGGAATTTGCATTTTCATTTCAAAATGAGGAAAGTTATATTTTCAGTTAGACATTTTATGGTTCAAATAAATAAAATGATAGCTTCAATTATTTACTAGGCTGTTACAAAAAAATGATATATTGAAAGTAATTAGATTTGATACTGCTTGTATACTATTACAAGATAGTATAGGGTATTTTATTTTTATGATAGTATGAAAGTCTAATTGTAATTGCACTCCTGTCATAAACTGTATACTTATTAAGAAATTCCTTTAGCCTGGGAATCCAAAACAAGATTGTTCTTCTGTGGTCAGATTATAAAGCTCTAATATATTTTTTACACCATAATTACCAAAACTGAACACAATATTTTGAATAAGGTCTTACTAGTGCACTCTACAAATTTAATAGAACATTCCTTAATTTAAATACTTTTTTAATTTTAAAATTTATATTCTTACTAAAACTAAAACATCCTGAAACTGTTTAACTTTATCTAGACATTAAATACAGTAGATGTGTTAACACAAACCCTGTTATGTTTCCCATTTGATATTTGTAGTTTAGGTTTATTACTACCTGCATGAAACACTCTGTCTCTGTCAACATTAAATGTCATCTGTCAGGTGTTTATCTAGATTTGAATTCTTATCTTCTTTGCTGTACTTCAATCTGCAACGTTGAATAGTTTATAAACTATATCCGAGTCTTCACAATTGATATAAACTCGGTAGAGAAGCAACTGTAATCCAGACATGTTTCATCTTGAATGCCTCCTGCTTTTAATTTAAGAATTAAATTCAGAGAATCTAAATGTACTTTATAATGTCTTCTGATTGTATAATTTACTTTTCTTCCTTGTTCAAAGAACTCTAACAAATTAGTTATGTAAGACCGTGTTTGCTTTGTCTAAATTGTTTGTCAGGCATCTCATATTTGATTTGCTTGCACTGCATAAGGCGTGACGGGCACAGGCTGGAGAACATTGTCGTCAAAAATAAGGATTGTTAGGGTTTGTATTTCAGAGAAAAGCTTCACTTATTGATCTATGCCTTTTTCACACTTCTAATTTCACTGTTGCAATCTGACTTTCCACTGACCTGGTGCCACAAAATTGTTTTGCTTTGTAGTAGTGCTAAATTTGGCTTTGAATTGTCACATCTACTACTCATATAGTACACAGATAGAATAGTTCTTCTGCAACCACCTTAAACATGAGCTGCTCCTGATAGAAAAACAGCTAACCATCTTCACTTAAACCTGAAGATATGAATACTGAATATATGAACTGTCTTCCCCTTTTCAGCTCTTCTGCTCTGAAATTATAGAATAATATGTCTTTCTAGCTCAGTAATTTGTTTTCCTTTTGAAAAACTCAAATAGAAACTGGCATCAAAATACTCACTCATCACAGCCTTATGGTTTTGCTTATGTAAACAATTTTGTGAAAGGTTCTCCGGTTCATGTTTTATTTTTCTGTAAACCCATTGAACTTTTCTTTACAGCCTGGCATGCCTTTATCAAAACAGAAATTATTTTATTGCTGTTAAAAAAGTCTGCTAAAGTTACAAGGTAATAGTTTACCAGACGTTGCCAAGCAATTCTGATTTCTCTATATACTGCACATAAACTGCTTTTCATTTGCTGTGATATAATAAAAAAAAGCTTTAGATATGAATTCGATATATGTACAACACAAATTCATTTTTACCAAATTGTTTTAGGACTAATTTTTAGAAATTAATTATTATTGAATTGTTTGTTATTATTTACTGGTGACAGAAGGAAATTCTTTAATATACACCACTGAAGAAATCAATATTTAAACTCAAATTATTTTTTGAAGCATTTCTTGACAGAGTTCTTATGATGGAATGTTAGATTGCAATTTAATCAGAATTACATCTCATAAACATTATCTGTATGTTTAATAATCTTTTCTCTCTGTGTTGCGTAAACAAAAACAATGAAAATAAAGTTTAAAGAAAATAAAAGTATATATGTATTCATCCACATATTAGTTTTGTTTCAATAAGTAGTATACTGCTGAAATTAAGTATTTAGGAAGTTATAGAGTAAAATGGGAATTGTGATCTCAAAATGTTGAAAATCACACTGAAGCTAAGCAGGAGTGAACCTGGTCAGTACCTGGATGAGAGACCTCCTGGGAAAAACTGAGGTTGCTGCTGGAAGAGGTGTTAGTGGGACCAGCAGGGGGTGCTCACCCTGCAGTCTGTGTTGGTCCTAAAGCCCCCATAGATTGATGGGGACACTACAGTGTAAAAAGGTGCCATTCTTCGGATGAGATCCTGACTCTCTGTGGTCATTAGAAATCCCAGGGTGTTTCTCAAAAAGAGTAGGGGTGTTATCCTGGTGCCCTGGCCAAATTTCCCCTTGGCCTTTACATCTCATGGCCTCCTAATAACACCCATCTATGAATTAGGTTCATCACTCTGTTCTCCTCCCCACTAATAGCTGATGTGTGGTGAATGCTACACATTGGTGGTGGTGGAGGGGAGATGCCATTTTCTGTAAAGCTCCTTGAGTGGAGTGTCCTGAAAAGTGCTATATAAGTGTAAGGAATTATTATAATTAATTATTAATGTCCTACTTTCTAAATCTTTCTTTGTTTTGCACATTATTCTGCTTGTAGTGTTTTTTCAGAATGCAATTTTCAGTACAATTATACTGAAAAAAGTGTCAACACAGAATAGAATTAAATAGAATTAAACATTATTGAGCATAATAACTTTGAAAAAACTCAAGATATATTTTTTATACTTTTAGTGCTGATTATATGATTTCCAGTATTACTTTGAACCCTGTATGGCTTCAAATTAAAATTAAACATGAAAAAGATACAGTTATAGGATGTTTCACTGGAATATTGTTACCATCATTATTACTGATACAATAATTCATTTTTGGCATATTCATAACAGGTCTTACATCTATGTATGTAGTATAGATCCATAATTATGGTATCAATTTTTAGTATATATGACTTCATAGGCTTCGTTTACTTATTGTGTCTAAATAAAAAAGGATGATTTTTTATATTTGTTAAAATCAAGAATTGTTATCAGTATGCATAAAATACTGTGATAGTTTTGTGTAAGGAAGTTGGGAGTTGAAATTGGATGGATTGTTTAAGCAATTGATTTTCTCTTTTACCTATTCTGAGTAGCCCTGTGATTTGGTTGCTATAATTATGTCCTGCTGTGGTTTATGAGGCAATGGGGATGAAAAGCTGGGGCTGACCGAGTAAAAGAGAGAGGACCTTTGCTGAGGATAGTTGTCAGAGGAAAACGTTTTCTTTGTATGGGGAATTTGAGTTAGGCGGTTCATTGGATGGTTGTGCACCAATAAAAGTAATATTGAACTTTATCTTCTTCTCAGGAGAAAAGGAACAAGTAATAGGCTTATTCCATGCTGAAAAGAGAAGAGAGAAAACACAATGTTTCAGCTGTGTTTTGCCTTCTTCAAGTGTAAGTAAGACAGGGTAGACAGAAAAGATTAAATAGGACAGAAGAACAAAAGCTGGGAGAGTGGAGGATGCAGGAGAGGGGAGAGGCAGAGAGACCTCAGTGGTGCAAAGTGGAGAGGGGTGAAGAAAGGTGTTAAGTCGAAACCTGCATGAGAATAGAGAAGATTACATGAAAATAAATCTGTCATTGAGAGAAGTGGGAAGGTGTGAACCTAGTTTCAGCAGGAGTTTAGTTTCTGTTGCCTTTCTGCTATGGGAGTTGAGAAACCCTTCTTTGAGAACAGAGACAAAGAAATCAGTGTGATCATAGCCGTCTGAGGTGAAATGAGAAACTATGGGCTTGGAGAAATCCTTAATCTTCACAGCCCTAACATGTTCCCTGAAGTGGTCCCCTAGTCTCCTTCTGGTTCCCCCAATGTAGATAGCTGAGAATTTTTTGCAAGAGGTTCAGTAAATCAGGTTGCTGGAGGTACAGGATGTCGTCTGGGTGATCCTGAATTGTCCTGAGGGGCCCTAAATGAGCGTGTTGTTAGATATGTAATTGCAGGTGATGCAGCGAGTTCTGTTGCAGGGGAAGGTGCCTGGTGGGGACGATTGCTGAGTGTGCTCAAGGGAGCTGTGCACAAGAAGTTTACGTAGATTGGGTGGTCGGCGGTAAGAGATGACTGTGCAGTCAGACAAAAGGGTACCGATGGAGGAATTGTCCTGTAAAATGGAGTAGTTGTTAATGATGATTCTGGGGGTAGAAAGTGTGTTAGGGTGGTAGGGAAGCACCAAAGGAATGCAGTTTTGAGATTGGGAGGTCCTGTGATCTGAGGGCTGTTTTTGGCCCAGGAGAGGGCCCTATTGATAACATGGGTAGGGTATCCTCTGTAAAATAATGCAAAATAACGCATTTTGAGTGCTTGGTTCTGGAAATCCATGTTGTCACTGTAGAGTCGACTGGAGCCTGAGGAACTGTGAAAAAGGGAGAGAGTTTTTGGTGTGACTGGGGTGAAAAGAGCTGTAGAGGAGATAGCTGTGTGAATCTGTGGGTTTGCAATAGACCGAGGTAGAGAGTCGAGGGTGGTTAATATATAAATTTATGTCTAGAAATGGAAGAGTGGTGAAAGATATGTTAACTGTATATTTGAGGGGCGGGTGAGAGTTAGTGAATTGATGCAGGATGTGCTCTAGCTGGTCATTAGAGCATGTAGCAGCACTGACACAGTCATCGATGTATCGTTTGTAGAGATCAGGGACAAAGCCAGTATAGGAACCAAAGAAACATTCTTCTCCCCAGCCGACAAAAATATTGGCATAGCTAGGTCCTATCCTGGTGCCCATGGAGACTCTACTAACCTACTGTTACGCATTCCACTCGCGTCTCTGTTCCTTCTTGCATTCCCACGCGCACACCCTGTAACAAACGCTCACGCCGCAAGTAACACGCCAATCACCTTTCTCTCCCATCCCTATTTTAGTTCTCCTTTTTCCTCATTTCCCCGCTTACTGTTGCAGATTCTCCTCGAGCTCCCTAGTGCGCGTTTTTCTCTTCATGTTCACCGGTTCTGATCTCCTTGCTTGCCTCTCGTTTTCCGATTTCGCCTACTGTTTTGGATTGTTGCTTCGTCTCTGACTCTCCGTGTTCAGACCTCCTTTCCGGCTTCCTGGTTTTCGTTTTGCCTAGTGATTCGGCTTTGTGTCTTTTTCACTCTCCTGAGTCCTGCACAGGATCCACTGACCAGATCAGCCCCATTCTAACACCTACTGATAAAAAATGTTATTAAATAAGAATGCATTAAGTGTGAGAACCAATTCCGCAAGACAAACTAGGGTGTGGGTGGGTGGATGAAGCACTGTGCGTTTGTCTAGCATGTGCTTGAGGGCTGTAAGACCGCCATTGTGGGGAATGACGATGTAGAGAGACGTGACATCCATGGTAAAAGGGTAGCATTCTGGACCCTGAAATTGAAAATCATTGAAATGTTGGAGAGCATGGTTAGTATCCTTGATATATGAGGGGAAGCATTTCAACCAGTGTTCTCATAAGGCTGTCGAGAAAAGCAGAGATGAGTGTGGTCGGACAGTTGCATGCTGAAACAAAGGAGTATCCAGGTGTGTCGGGTTTGTGGATTTTGGGAAGGAGATAGAATTGGGATACCTGGGGATATTCAACGATGAGATGGTTCCCCTCCTGGGGGAGCTCCTTGTTACTAAAAAGAAGGGAGATACCACTTCCTTCTGGTAGTCAGTGGTAGGATCCTGTTGGAGAGGACAGTAGGCAGACATATCGGTTAATTGTCTGGAGGCTTCCTTACTGTACAGGTCTTTTTGCCACACCACAACAGCTCCTCCTTTGTCTACTGGTTTGATGACAATATCATTCCTATTTATTTTCTTCTCGCTTGGTTTGAGTAAGTATAAGTGTTGGTGGGCTGTTGGTGTTGGGTTCTTTGTCAGATTCTATAGCTCCTCTTACCTCAGGCTCTCTTTTTAATTGTGTTCAGTTATATTATTCTTTTTCTTTGGTATTGTGTACCTAAAAGATTGGAATTGTTTTGAATTTTTGTGTTTGCTCATTTGGCAATGTTGGGAATTATTCTATGTTTTGTGTGTTGTTTTAGTCCATGTACAGTATATATAGGATGTTAGAGTCTTATTAGAATTCTTTTATTTCTGGCTCTGGTTGTATTTGGTGTGGCTTGTCTATAAAGAAATCTTACTGCGGTGACCTCTTAGTGGGGCAAGTAGGTTGTTGTACTATACTTTATTTTAAGTGGTACCCCTTATTTGCAGTAGCACTGCAAATGTGTGAGTTGTGGTTCTGAGAATTTACTGTACAGTCACCCACCAAATGTTAGCTAGAGCTGGTTTTAATTGCTCTGTTTTGATGTGAATTTAATAAACGTTAATGTAAGTAATGTTTCTTGCAATTCAAGAGTGGAAAGGAAAGGATATTACAACCTGGAAAGGATATTACCTGGATATTACAACAAAAAGTTCCCTCACCTTTATCAAAGGTGGTATCAGATGATATAAAGTAAGTTTAGAGATTTAATAGGAATAACTCATTTGATTGTCCTGTGGTTCCTTTTTTAAGTGATAATTTGGAAGACTATGTGTGCATGTGTTACTGTACATCCTGTGTAGTGCGTGATGCGTGCTACTAATAGTATACACCTTGGCATAGTATTGTGTGGGCCTTGTTGATTCCTTTTTGGGAGCAAGTCTGCAACATGGATAGACAAGGGCATGTTAGTTGATTAAGAGTTTTTATGTCTTATTTGATGGGGAATATGTGGGCTCAGAAATATAAAGAGAAAAGCTCAGACATCAATTGGCTGAGTAGTAGGCTCATATGTGATGTATGATGTATGGGTTACCTGAAAATGTGCAGGTGAACTTAATAGGGCTAAAAAACTAAAACTAAAACCAATTCTGATGTTGTCTGAAAGAGCAAGGGAGAATGTTGGTCAAATTTTGCTACACTCATAAATCTGTATGGTGAAAAAATATCTCCTATGGGCCTTCTTTCCCTGTATTGCAGTTGTAAGGAGGAACCTGGTGAAAATCTGTCTGAGTTTGCTTTGCAACTGCAGAACTTGTTTAAGAGGTTAAAACAGATAGTCATGAGGGGGACTGGAGACGTTAACTGTCTACTATGTGACCTGTTTGTGGAAGGGTTTCAGGTGAGTTGAAGACCCATCTTGTGTTAAGACCTGGCTCGTTCTTTGCCAGTGTGCAGTGTGAAGCTTTATTGTGAGCAGAGGTGAAGATGAAGGAAGATGGGACATCACTTGTTATCAGATTGAATAGAGGTCTGTATCCAGTTCAGGTCCTATTGATTTCTAACAGTTAAAACAAGGCTGTCAGGAGGACATGGTGGCAGAGATTCAACAGCAGATGGACAGCTTGTGGCAGTGTTAGAGGCAGAACAAACTTAAGTGGTTCCAGGTTCAGCATTAACCTTGCCTTTATCTGAAACTTCATGTCACATTCATGGGCAAATTGTAAAGGACCTGCAGACGCCTTTGCAAGTAGATTGTCAATTTTATTGTAATCAGTATGATACCAATGGTTGTCCTATTTGTTGGAAGAGTCAATGGCTGAGTCACATTCAGTGGAAAATTAAGAATACAAGAAGGCAGCATGTTAATGGACAGCTTTTAAACTAGTAAGCCCCACTGTCATAGCTCAAACAGCGGGGCAGTCTAATAGCATTTCCAGTAAAGACAAAAGGATAGAGAAGCTTTCATTGGTAATAACCCAATTGTCCATGTGAAGATGGGGGGTGAGTTAGCTCCAAGCCTCCTTGATACTGGTTCACAAGTTTCCATGATTCAAAAGAGTTTTTTCCATTCACACCTTTGGTTATCGTGGTGCCTTTTTTAAAGATTCACCGACACAGTTGACTTTGACAGCTGCTAACAGACAGAAGATCCCCTATTTAGGTTGGTTGGAGATGGGGGTGCAGATTTGGGAAGGCAACTTTACCTTAAGGTAAGGTAACTTTACCTTATTGTGGTGTTGTGGTGGTTGAAAAGAAATGTTTGGCCGAGGTGCCTGTTTTATTGGGGATGAATCTCATTTGTAGATGATGGAGAGTACTTTTTCAAGGATCTGAGGCTTGACCAGTAGCCTTGCAAGTGAATATCACAGAGCAGTTTATGTAGAAGCAAGTCTTTAAAATCTGTAGCCCAGAGGCCCATTTGATTGGCCTGATGGTAGGGTGGAGTATGTACTTCCTTATACTAAGGAAGGTGGTGATTCCATCTAAGAGCAAGTGATCTTCGTTGGGTGTATGCAAGATGGCCCAGGAAGGCAAAAATACACTGCTATAGCTAAACCAAAAGATGGGACAATATAATGGAGACTGACTTGTGCGGTGGTGATCGCTGAAGGGGGTAGAATTTCTGTGCGAGTTATGAATGTGAGTGAGGCTCCTGTGTGTTTGTATTGTTATCAGAGGTGAGGACCATTATTTGCAATTAGACCTGCTGATGTGTTTTCAGGTGATGTTAATTTGTGTCTGGAAGAGCCAGGAGTAGTTACCATTTATTTACAACAAGTGAATGCTGGTGGATTGATTCCTACTTTTCCAGGTGTAGAGGATTTGGCTGGTGCAGAAGAGCATTTGTGTGAAGTGTCTGCTCGTTTGGATCGTTTCCGGCATGTCCTCTCTGTTGATGAGAATGATTGTGTGATTGTGGGCAAAATTCTGCAGCATGCCAATGTATTCCTACAGGTAATGCATCACCAGTGCAGGAATGATATTGGCAGATTCCACCTCAGCTTTATCAAGAGGTTCATACCTTGTTACAAGAGATGTTGGATGCAGGTATTATAAGAAAGAGCTGTAGCTCATGGGCATCCACAATTGTGCTGGTCTGAAAAAAAAGATGAGACTTTAAGATTCTACATGGATTACTGTAAGGTTAATGTGGTAAATTAGAAGGATACCTTTCCTCTTCCAAATGTTGACTAATCTCTTACAATGTTGCCTTAAGCTTGTTATTTCCCTACACTAGATTTAACCAGTGTTTACTGGCATGTTCAAGTGCATCCTGAGGACCAAGGGAAAACTATGTTTACTACATCAGTGGGGTTATATAAGTTTGTGAGTTATATGAGGCTGTGTAATGCCCCAGCTATGTTTTAAGGATTAATGGAATTTTGTTTGAGAGACCAGAATTATGAGACAGTATTGATACATTTGTATGATATTGTTTTCTCCTCTGATTTTTTTACTTGTTACTCATTTAAAAGATCCTTAACTTGTGTTTCATAGGTTAGCGCAACACCTGGGAAGTCTTAGACAGAGGATGGTGCCAGCAGGAGGAGATGAGAAGACTCAGCAAAATACCCTGTGCATTCAGGAAGAACAAAGATTGTCCCAAGTACTAAGAAGATTTGCAAGGACTACTTGGGGACAGGTACCAGCTCGATATTGCCATTGATAGGACAGTTATTTGGACATGACTTGTTAAGCAGGGAAGGATGTAAGGGAGAGGGAGTTGTAATTGTTTAAGCAATTGATTTTCTCTTTTTCCTGTTAAGAGCAGCCCTGTGATTGGTCTGTACATCCTGCTGTTGTTTCTGCAGTGATGGGGATTAAAACTGGGGCTGAGAGATCCGTGTTGAGACCAGTTGTCAGCTCACAAGTTTTTTTTGTACACGGAGTTTGGGGTTGCACTGGATAGTTGCTCAAAAAAAGACAGAAAATGGTAACGCTTTATTTTCTTCCTGTTTGATTTGAGTACGTATTAGAGTGGGTGGTGTTGGGAAAATGAAGTAGTTTGTTTCACAAATTTTAGTTCCTCCTAGCTCAGGTTCTCTATATGTATGTCCCTTTTTAATTGTGCTATTGTGCTCAGTCTTATATTGGTCTTATTGGAATTTCTGTCTGTTCTGAATGTTGTTTCATCCATGTATATACAAGATGTTAGGGTTAAAACTAAAATTATTTTACTTCTGGCTATGGTTGTAGTTGGTGTGGGTTGCCTATAAAGAAACTTTACTGTGGTGACCTCTTAGTGGGGCAAGTAAGCCATTGCACTATACCTTATTTGCAGTGGTATCCTTATCACATGCGAGTCGTGATTCTGGGAAGTTACTGTTGGATCATCCACCAGATGCTGGCTGTTTGGCTGGCGCTGGTTTTAGATGCTCTTGTTTGATGTGAAGTTGATAAATGCTGATGTAAGCAATGTTTCTTGCCCTGTGATTCAAGGGTGTCCTGGCAGAATAAAAAGAACCTGGATATGACAACATAAAGGTCCCTCACCTTTATCAAGGGTGACGTTGGATGATATGAAATAAGTTTAGAGATTTCACGGGAGAGGGGGGTAAGGTAGATAAAAGCAAATTACTCATTTGATAGTCCTATGATTCTCTTGGAGTGATAATGTGGAAGACCACTTGTGCATGTGTTACACCCTGTGTAGCGAGTGACATGCGCTACTGATAGTATAGTTTTCTTTTTTTTTTAGCAGTTACCCTTTGCCTTACATATCAGCCCCCTCACCCTTTACATTTGCAGTGTTAGACATTGCAATCACTGACACTGATTTAAATGGAAGGACTACAGACCAATGTACTAGATCGGACAATAGATAGATGCACTATACTTGGCCAGTAAACCATAGAATATATTCAGTTTTTACACCACATAATACATTAGTACAGATGTTTACATTTACAGTAGGATAGTTCTTGGTTTAAAACAAATACTTTGTACTTTGAATGGATGGGTGAAGTAGGGGAATTCCACTTGTTGCAATACAGTATGTGTTCTCCTTCATACAAGATCCCTTGGTAAAAGAATGTATTCCTCATTAAGAAAAGTACAAACATTTTTTCTAATGTATGCAGCCACCAAAGCTCTGGATTGACAAAAATTATTCAAGTGGCACCACCACATTTATTCTCATTCTTCTTTGTTATTTTTCAGTAGCTCAATACAGACCTACAGTAGTTTTAACAGACAATAGGCAATAACAGCCTAGATAAAAAAAAACAATGATTACTTTGTAAATGATTACTTTAAAATACCAAAAATATACAGACCAGTTAAACTGTGTAATTAAAATACATGCAATATGCAGATGTATCATATTTTTTGCAATTTACATATACAAAACAAGATTTTTTTCAGATCTTATTTTTAGAGAACACTTTAAAGAACTTTAAACTTTAAAGTTTAGAGTGGTGGCTCAGTTGGCTGTAAGAGGAGCTAAGAGCCACAGTGACAAAATGAAAGTTATCCTTTCCTATAATGTTGATCAATATTATCATTATTTCTTGTGTACACTCAGGACTCTCCAGCATTTTACATTTATGTTGTAAGACCTGAAAATTAAGTCATGAGAAATCAGAAATGTGTCATAAAGAATGGGAAAATCAGATTTGTGTAGGAACACTGATTTCTTTGTATGCATGAACTGTTTCTCTTTTTACAATACACTACACTGTTTTCTAAAGCTGATAGCATTGCAACACACTCACCCCTATTTACTAAGAAAGCTCTACTTCTGAGGAGGTTGTGTTTGTTAGCTTACAGTATATATCAACTCAGGATGCTTGCATTTTAAATATGTTTTATTCTGAATACACAGTTAATTAGACAAAAGGTTGTATAGTACAGTCATCCCCAAAATTCAATAGCTCTTTTCAAATATGTTTCAGAACATGATCTATGAAGCTGTAAACATGGTCTCCTTTCTCTAACAGCTTTCCTCAAAAAAAGAGGACAGTGCTATCACTTTCAGACAATTTCCATATCAATGGCTGTATTACATTATGAAAGAAGACACATTACATGATCGTTCAGGACACAAAACATGAATTTCTGAATTTCAATGAAGAAAATACAAAGTTATCTTCACTGCTGTGCTCTCAGCTGTTCTCAAGGTTTTTGTTTACGTTAACACTACATTTAACATACAGTAAATGACTAGAGCTGTCCTACAGTAGTAGAGGATGAAGGTGTTTTAATAAAGGAATTAGCCACAACTCGCCAGTCTGATGGTTGTGGCTAATTACTTTAGGGTGTTGGGGGTTTTGGGGATTGAACACTACACCTTTCCTTTCCTACTAGCATAATTCTCTCTCAAGAGATCAACACATACTGTATACATGTGTATATTTGTATCAGAAATGTGTCTTAGAGAAGTAACAGAACAAAATCAGATTTGTGTAGGAACACTGATATCTTTGTATCCCTGAACTGCCTCTTCTTTAACAATACACTGCATTGCAACACACCCAGCCCTTGATTTACCTTTTCCAATAATATTGGGTTCTTGTCAGATGTAACACTTTGCATTTAGACCAAAATTTCCAATTGTTTGGACCTCAAACTATTTTGACACGTTTGCAGTATCACTTTTGTGAGTGTTTGGTGTGTTGTTGTCTCATTGACATTCATTCCCTCCTCAGCCACTATGTTCTAAGCTATAAAGTTATTTTATTAAAAATTAATAGTCTCAAACCATAGCCTCAAACTGTACAGATTGTTTTTTCAGCACGAAAAATCCTATTTAAAGGATGTATCAACATTGAAGTATGAAAAGCAATGCGAAACCTTCTATATTGTTACAGCTAATCACGGCCAATTCATTTTTTTTTCTGAGCCTCCAGTGTGCAACTAGTGTTTTCATAACCTACTGCAAATCAAGTTTGTGTTTCCAAACTGTTTTTGGTGAGCAATAATTAAACGTTGCATTTCTTACAAAATGATATATGACCTACAGATTTCTTTAGATTTTTTAGCTGTGAGGCTTTAATCCCCGAATTCATTCGTTTGCAGAGGCAATTCGCGTTTGCCTTCCGTACTGGACCTCAACAGATTGAACAGGTGATGGAAACGGGAAACAAATCATGCTGTTGTTTTTGAAGCGAGACTGACACAATAATTCTGGTTTTCTTTTTACAGAAGGATTGTTTCACTTGCTGAACCTGCTGAAAATGTCTAAATACTATTTAGGTGTGCCCTGCAATCCGTGCATTGTGAAATTATTTTTTAATGAAGGAATTGTGCGTTCTCCGTGGAAACATACTGTACTGAACAAACCCCGCGGAACTACAGTAGTCATTCATTATCAGGCTACACAAATGCACAGAAACAATTCAGAAACATCAAGTATGTCGTTGAAATGTATTTTAAAAATGCCCGTGTTGTCTTTTTACAAAAGTCTTTTGCCTGTTACAATGCGCGCTACAATGATTACATATAGCTGATTTAAACTTTCAACACAGGTAATTGTTGTATTTTTATAAGGAGTTGTGACTGCTGTGTATAGAAACTACCGGTTATTATGCTTTTAATGACTACATTTGGAAAGGGTGAACTTTGCGTTTATATTTGTTTATTTCTCGAATAATCCCACGGAAACTTGGATTCGTTTTTTGGCTAAGGGCAAATAAAAAAACCCTCAATCGTGAACAAACTTTTATTTTTACTTAATTTCTCTAAAGCAAAGGCAATAAAAATCTCTACCCTCGTTATAATTGTATTGCACGTTAATTATTTTCTTAACTTTATTGCAATTGCATGTGTTACAAATTGCTTCTGAAGAGAAAAAAATAAATTTAAGGCTCCTGAAATAAAATGTGGCTCCCTCCAAGCAATTTCCAATTAGATGAGAACTGGCAGTTGGTGTCAATATACTATAAAGTAGGATCTTTACAGAAAGTTTAAAATTGCCCTTAATTTAAATATACATATTTAATGCACTCTTTGCTCGTTCTTAAATCCTATGTAATTGGTCTGCTGGGTGAAATTTTCAACTAAAAGTATGAGTAAATATATATCTTTCTTGTTACTTTAAATTTCAAAGAATTACTTAGCTAAACCACATGTAATTATGTTTCCTAATTAACTCTGTGATTTCATAAAACCATTCTTTCTCAGTTCACCCAAAACAGAAACTTACAGTTTTACAGTACCTTGACAAATAATGTTTTTTCTGTTTTTACAGACACATTATTTATTGTGTTATTGTTTTACTCACCAATAGTACAAATATATAGAAACAACTTGATTTCAGTTTCTTAACTTCTAAGACTGTACTAAGTTAAGGAGGTAATGTTTATTTTCTTTTTTGCAGGCTCTTTTTACAAACTGTCAATATTTAACTTATCTAACTGGATAAAGATCAACTTTCAGAAACCTGAGCAGTTTATAAATACTGTATGTTGATTTACAAAAATAACATTTAAAGAAGAAGTTTGGAATTCATGTGACAAGACAGTGTATAATAGTATTTTTGTGCTTTTGTATTTATCAGGAACATCAATACAGAAAGCAGCAGGCTAAACAAAAGTCTTCATGTCTTCAAAGCTACATAATCAACTAACATTCCTCAAGATAAAAAGATGGACATTGTTTCAAGTCAGATATGAGACAAACTTTTGTAAAATCAACATCAAATCTAAATATATTTTCTATTCTTTTCCAGGATTAAATAAATAATATGCATTGAAATACGGTGCTGCTAGTAAAGAATATCAGGGAAGTTTCTTCTTTTCCTGGTTGATGTTTCAAATACTAAAAAAAATGTTTGTGAAATATTAAAAAGGACTCTAAAACTGACCTTTTTAACATGAGTCTAAAAAATCCAATAAAATGTTCAAAATTTATAAAATATAGGATTTGCTGCTGAAAGTTGCAAAATTGACCTTTTTGACATTTACTAGTGAAATGCTTGCTGTAGTTTTCCATAAAGACAGTTTGGTTGACTTGATAAAGTGCTATTATTAGCTATCTGTTATTTATTCTCCTCTAAAACATGCCTGAAAAGACAACTCTTATCACTCAAGCACAGAATCATTTAAAACATACAAGCATAGCATTCGTTGTAATAATAATAGCCATTAATAATTAAAATATTTTGCAAAAATTAGATATACAAGAAATATGAAATTGGTCTTCAAACAGACGATAAGCAGAGAATCATAGTACAAAAAATGTAATATATTATTCTTCACCTGTTTAAACCTTGTATTATTAATATATTGATTTTTTTTTGGTGTCTTCTAAGTTCAAGGTCTTCAGAATATATTTATTCATATTTCTGTTTTGGCAAAAAATAGAATTAACATAAGGATTAAAAGTTCAACATTTTAAAATAGAAACAAGGAACCCCAATGCATTGTTTTTAGAAGCTGTTTTTTTAATGGCTTCATTTTGTACTATATATATTTTGGTAAAGTAGCTTCTACCAGTGCTGTTACTTAGTGGTGCTGGTTCTATCCTGGTACATCTCATATACTAGGCCTTCTTTTTTACTATTGGCATCATTAGTACATTTTTATCAGTAATAAAACTACAAAAGGAATCACTACAGCTCAGCACTACTGTGTACTGATCCACTAATGCATCCGTAAGAACATTTACGAATGATTGTAGGCCAGTGGTTCTCAAACTTTTTGGACCAAGTACCACCCCTAATCCAACCAAAGCATCCAAGTACCACCTACAAGTCATCTTCTCATAGGAACCCCAGAAATTCTCAATGACCAACATGAGCGCGCGTGCACACACTCACACATACATATAATAAATATTATAATAATAAACTTAATTTGATATAGCGCCTTTAAAGGTGGCTTCTCAAAGTGTTTTACAGAAAAAAAACATTAACAACAACTAATAAAAAAGCACCATTTCAGTGAGAGGGGTGAGCCTGTTTAGTTGAGCAAAGCAGATGTGAATTAATTTTTCGACCCTTGATACAATTCACAACGGAGTCTAACATATTAAATCGTCAGGCATTTTCTTGACAGCAAAGATCTCGCGGTGAATGTTGTAATGCGTACATTAATTTCTGGAGCAACCAATCTAATTCGTGCAACTACACCGTTATGTCGGCTTGTCATTGCTCTAGCACCGTCTGTACAAAGTCCGACGCATTTTATCCAGTCGAGGCCATTCTCTTCGATAAATTCATTCAGAAGCTGAAATATGTGCTCTCCTGTAGTTCCTGTTGGTAGCGGTTTACAGAACAGAAAGTCTTCATGGGACATGCCCTCAAACTCGTATCTAACGTAAACGAGCAAATTGGCCAAATCAACTAGAGACTCATCTAATTGCAGTGAAAAACATCTGCTCATCTTGACGCGCTCTATCAGTGTACTTTTGATATAATCCTTCATTTCAATAATTCTATGAATGACTGTGTCTTTCAGGGGGAGGGGGGCAGCAGGTCGAGCTGTTTAGCAGCTTTTTCTCTACATATAATACGTGTCAGCTCTTTTGCCAACGGTAAATAAGGTTCTTCAAAAATAGTGTAGCTTACCTGCTTTAGCAATCCGCAAGCTTGCATTTTTCCGCGTTTCCGTTTTTATTTCCGTATTTATTTAAAGTTTTTATTTCATGCGCATGGGAGCGAAACACAGAGATGCTTGGTGTATTTTTCTCAAATTAGAACAGTTCTGAAATATTTTTATATTATGTTATCACGCTTTCGTGTGCTCACAAGATTACCAGCGTTCGTAGCACGTATTTCTATGCATTCCTGTGTTTACAACGTTAGCATTGTTCCAAAATCACGCACATTCTCCTTTCTCCCTATTTGCTGGAGATACAGTAGCTTTTTTTAAATACAATTGGTCATTTGCATCCGTAGCACGCATTCCTATAGAGTGGTAGAGAATTACAGAGTATCTCTTGTGTCCACTGAACTATTAGCACACACTGTATCGTAGTACATAGGCTGCGTATTTGACATGTATTAAAATACAAAATATGAAAACCCGTCCCGATTTTTCTGCGCACACAACACAGTTCCAGGGTCATTTGGCGTACCACTTGGCGGCACTCCACGTACCACTGCCGGTACGCGTACCACAGTTTGAGAACCACTGTTGTAGGCCATTTGGTCCATCTAGTCTGTTTTTTAGTTAGTAGTGTTGCTTCTGTTTTATAAAATTGTTACTAAACTTCACATGTAACAGAAAACGTATTGGTCTATAATTATTTTCTCTTTTCTCTTAGCTTTCTTATGGATGGACACTACGTTAGCAACTCTCTAGTCTTTAGGTACTACCCCTGTCTTGAGGGACTGTTGGAAGAGTTTGTCAGTGTCTTCTGAATAACATCTGTTGTTTCTTTTAGTACATAAGATAACATCAGACTTTAGAGACTTATTAATTCTAGGTGCATATAGTACCCAAAATACTTCTTCCACTTCTATGCTTCTACTAATTAGTAGAGAACCTTATCCTTGCCTGGGGCATGTTGTTGACTTCTTCCTTAATGCACATCTGATTGAAATACTCATTTAGCACATTACCTTTGTAGGAAATTCATGCTATTTTTCCTTAGTCACCATTAGTGATATACATATTATACATATTACAAGTGTTTAGTATATTCTGATATATTTTTATATTATTACTACAGTATATGACTATACAGTATAGATGGGCAATTTTGCATATAAAGTACAAAAGTAATATACCACGGTTTAAGATAAATTACAAGTTTTATAATTGCAAGATACAGGGCAAAGTCTGTAGTCCTCTGTCATTTGGTACAATACTGTATGTTGTTGGGTTGGGCAGCACGGTGGAGTAGTGTTTAGCATTGCTTCCTTGCATTTCTAGGTCCCTGGGTTCAGTTCCTGGGCTGTTGTCTGCATGGAATTTGTATTTTTTATCAGATTACCATGGGTTTCCTCCAGGTACTCTGGTTTCCTCCCACAGTCCAAAAACATGCTGCTACTGTATGTGAACTGGCTTCTGGGAAAATTTGCCCTAGTGTGAGCATGTGCATGTCTGTGTTTGTGTCTATCCAAGTAATACACTTATATAACGCTTTTCTGGACCCTCCACTCAAAGCGCTTTACAGATAACGGGGACTCCCCTCAACCACCACCAATGTGCAGCAGCCATATGATGCGACGGCAGCCATAGTGCACACATCAGCTATTAGTGGGGAGAAGAGCAGAGTAATGAAGCCAATTCATAGATGGGGATTATTAGGAGGCCATGATTGAATTCTGGCCAGGATGCCAGGGTTACACCCCTACTCTTTACGAGAAACGCCCTGGGATTTTTAATGACCACAGAAAGTCAGGACCTCGGTTTTACGTCTCATCTGAAGGACGGCGCCTGTTTACAGTATAGTGTCCCCGTCACTATACTGGGGCATTAGGACCCACATAGACCGCAGGGTGAGCACCCCCTGCTGGCCCCACTAACACCACTTCCAGCAGCAATCTTAGTTTTTCCCCAGGAAGTCTCTCATCCAGGTACTGACCAGGCTCACACCTGCTTAGCTTCAGTGGGTTGCCAGTTGTGAGTTGCAGGGTGATATGGCTGAATATCACAAGTACCCTGTGATGGACTGGAGTCCCTTCCAGGGTGTATCCAGCCTTATGCCCATTATTTGCTAAAATAGGCTTCAGCTCCCCAATGACCCTGAATTAGAAGAATTAGTTAGAAAATGGATAAGTGGATGTTGTTGGGTTCTCTAGTTACTTTGACAAAACAGCACTCTACTACAAACTGATCCCAGACTAATCACTGATTCTTAAAAAGGTACCCAACAAAGCAGGTTTGAAAACTAACAATGAGAGACTGACTCTGTTGCTGTGTACCAACAAAATGGGCAAAAACAAGCTAAAGCCACTGAGCAGGGGCAAATGTCAATATCCTCAGCCAAGTACTGTACAGTATGTCAACATGAAATGTTTGCCTGTGAGCTACAAAAATACTGCCAATGTTTGGATGACGTGATATTTTTAATTATTTTTTTGGCTTGAAAGTGAGTTTATACCATTGGTGAGATACCACTTGTGTTACAAAAAAAAGTTTAAAAAAGACCCTGATCAGTTGATGTCCTAAAAACCCAGATATGAAAAGATTAGAGTCATGTTTCTGCCCAAGAATATGAATGCAGTCTTGCGTTTCACGGTCAAATACATCATTTGTGTCTGCAAAGTCTGAAATCGTAATAAGGTTCTTGTGTTAAAAAAAATTAAATTTCAAATTCCTGAATTTCTAAAGTCGCTAATACTAATATATCTTGCATAAAATGTTGCCTTTTGCATGGATAAATGCTTTTTCTCAACAGCAATTCAAAACAGGAGGATTAAATCACAGAGGACAACATGGAGTTACAGTACAGTAGCAGTATTTCCAGGACAAGATGTAAGACTGTCTGCTTCCCCTACAAGCTTAATATATTATTATTGTTCTGCCATATTGGCCACTTTTATATAGTAGGTCTTTATGGAACTTAACTGCCTAGATGTCTTTCTTATACCCACTGAGTTAGCAGCTTTGGTCAAAAGTGGATCTACTGTACTGCAGGTCTCTCTCAGAATTTGTGGTGGTAAAATATCTATCTCAGGGTACCAGGGTTATCAAATATGTTTTTTTCTCCATATTTATATGTACAATTCCTTTTAATTACTTAAAACATAATCAAATGTTTTGTATTAAACAAAATAATAATCAAACTATCATAAATGATCTGGACTACAGTAACTTGCCATTATATATATTTTTTTAAATTACACATATTTCAACATTATCTGTTGTTCTAAGGATCACACTAAAACTGAAAAGTTAAGTATTACATAATTGAGACTAATGAATTAAAATTGCTAAAATATAGTTTGAGATTATATTATTTTAATAAAATTCTGTTTTAGGGTGGTTGATGTTCTGTTCTGAATTTGCTTTATGCTTTTGCTTATGTTCTGTTCCTTTTTGATGATAAAGAATATTTACAGAAAGGGGCCACTGAGTTTAAAACGTTTTGATTAATAAACCAGAACGATAACATATTATCGCATTTCTCTTCTTTCTTAAGCAAATTATTTAAGATAAAAATGTAATGAGATAGTGTAACCATGGATATTTGATGAGTTTGCAGTAATAAAGTATACATGTATTGTGTGGGAGTTTTTATTTTAAATTTATATTGTATGACATATCATTTTATTATTTGCATGTAATAAGATTTGAATGATTATTTACTAGTATCTGTTAGAACCTGCTTATATAAATATCACAACGATGTATACCTTTCCTAAAATTATTTCTCTTGTCTTGTAAAATTTTGCGTATCATCTTTTAACTCACACTTTTACATTTTTGGATTTTTATTGAAATATTTCTAACACCTGATATAATATATAGGATATACGTGCAAAAACAGAAAAACATTCATAGAAATGTAAAATTATTCTAAACTAAAATGATTATGATTATAATAAAAATGATTAAATGTAAAATCTACACATAAAAAAATGCAGTATATATAAAGAAACCCCTCTGAACTCAATAATTGAGTATAATATATAATAAAACTGCTTAATTCAATTACAGTGATCAGACAATACCACCACTTCAGTTCTGCAAAACTACTAATCAATTAGGTTTATTTCTATTTAGTGTAAACCTATAGAAATAAACCTATATTACAAAATTGTAAACAAAAAGTAGAGCATAAATGAAAAATTAAACATTAGCTGTAACCAGTCTGGATTTCAAAAAGAATAACAATGCCTAATTTCTTTGAAGTAGCAATTGGTGTAATGAATAAAAATATATTATAGAGCCCCACAGGTATTGATTTCTCAGCTGAAAGCTGTAGGAACTCAAAGCAGAATATGCATATGGATTCTGAAACAGTTGATGAACAGAAAAAGGGGGTCCTAAGATGATGCAAGGTAACACCACAAGGATGAGTACAAAGCCATATGTTGTATATAATCTACTTCAAATTAGTCTGCTACTGTTTGTAATCTAAAATTAAATATTCTACTGTATAGCAATAAAGGAAGTGCCAAATCATGTAGCAGACTACACAAATCAGCTGTTAAAAAGCAAACAGAATTGAATTCAAAACAAGTATAAGGTACTTTATGCAGACGAGAAAGCATATGACATTTATGCCATTAAACATACTGCAATTACATGCAGCCTTTAAAAAAGATCAGTGGAGTTTATACTGACATGGTTGTCCTCTTGCAGGGAAGTGATGAAGATTTGAAGTTGGAAAGAGTTGTAAAAATGCCAGAAAATGCTTACCAAACTGAAAGTTATCCTGCAAGATGGGGTTAAAAGAGCTCACTCTGTTTAGGCCTGTGGAAATTTAATTCAGGTATTCAAATTAAACCCATTGAAGGAATCTACCAGAATTTAAGTTCAGAGAGGAAAACTGGGACTGATATACATTACTGGCAGTTAAGTATAAATACATTTAAGATAGAAAATCATTCATTGCACAGAAAATTGTGGAACTCAGATCCTTTTACAAGTACAGTAGCTTGATGAAATACTTGAATCAATAAGCTACTTATAACAAGAATACCAAGATTGAGCAAATGGCCACTCCTACTTTTTTAAGCTGTAATTTGTTGTTTATTCTCATTTATTATTTTCTTTGGGAACTGCACTGTGTTTATCTCACATTTCAACCTTTTGTATGTCTACATTCTGTATTCCCTATGTGAATGCAGAACCATTGTAAGTACCACACAGTAAATAATAAATATACAAATAAAAAGGAAAATGTATTTTTGGAGCAAATAATGATTAGAAAATAACTAGGGTTTAAGAACTTCTTGGCACAAAAAGTAACAGTCCCCCACACCACAACCAGAAAAGGTCCAGAATCCACCATGATGTTGCTGATGTTTTGATTCTGTTGTGTCACCTGGATTCACCTCTGCATCTTCCCTCCAGCAGGTGCCACTCTAACCAAGCTCTCTTCTCTACTCACACAGTCTCAATAGTAACAGCTCCACCTTCCTTCTTATTACTGTAGACTACTAAACAGACAGCAGCAGAACCCTTAGGTTGACATTACAGTATATTGAAAGAACCGTTCCAACAGTATCTGAGTTTAGTCATTTGTACCAATTAGTGCATTATAAGAAGCTTAGGGAAGAGTCAAACCTCTCTTTTGAACAACAAATATTTTGGAATTATGCACTCTTCATCCTGAACTGACTTTCAACTCTTTTATATTTGTACAAAACCCTTCTTCATCCCCTTAATGAAAATAAAGAATTTAATAAATGTATTATTGTATACATATATTCATATATTGTATGTATTATTACATTCAGCAAAAGAAATAGCATAAAGAACAATATATACAAACTACAGTATAACAACATTTTTTTTCTTTTTGGAGTCATACAAATGATATACACTCATTTTTTAAAGTGAAAACGTAGTCAAAACTGGAATAATCAAACTGAGCACTTTTATGCACAAAAGAAGTTAAATGTCAGTTAAAACAGCAAAGAAAACACAACAATTGATATATACTGATTGCAAATGTATTTAATTCCTAGTAAATACTACTATCTCTGTATGGTCCCTCCATCAATGAGAGTGAAAGCCACAGATTGGGAGAAGTGTATAAAAATTTGAGAGACTCTAAATATCCCTTTAAGAATAGTGAAGTCAATCATTAAGAAGTGAAAGGTGTTTTGTACCAACCAGTCACTGTTCAAATCTGGCAAGAAGACAAATGGTTAGAGATGCCACCATGAGACCAACAGATGACTTTGAAATATCTACAGAGTTCAATGGCTGAGTGCCTTAGAAAGGAAGAAAATGTCCATTAATGCTAATCCCAGTCACTCCACAAAGATGACCTACAGACAGAAGCAAAGTAGCAAACAAATTATCATATCTTAAAGAGTTTGCAACAAAGCAAGTTGTGGCAAAAAGGTTTGATGACAAACAGGACAAAGCTAGAACATTTCGGTCTAAATGCAAAGTATTACATCTGGGCCATTCCAACACAAACTCTTCACCTTGTCTACACCTTCCTTACTGTCAAGCATGATAATGGCAGCATGATAGTATATAATGAAACTGCTTTTCATCAGCAGGTTCTGGGGAGCTTGTCAAGGCTGAGGGGTAAATGGATGGCGCAAAGTTCACACAAACCTTAGAGGAAAAAAATGCTTCAGTTTGCTAAGACTGGGATGAAAATTCACCGTTTAACAGGACAATGACCCAAACCACAAACCAGAGATACAGTGGAGTGGCATAACAAGAAAAAAAATTCCTTTCTGGAATTATTTTCCTTTTCATACAATTATAATGAGTATTGATAGCTCAAATTTCAATAAATGTTTACTAAGGTTTGAAAGTATTGTATAATTGTTTTGTATAATTTGTTTAATATATCTCTATGTTAAAAATATAATTTTCCAGGAAGAAGAATGCCACCAACACCACTAGCAGAAACAATCTAATTTTCTACAGTCTTACATCACAATTCACCAGAGCAGATCACAAATATCACAGAGTTCCACAGAAATATGAATTTAAAAACATTAAACATCAAGTAATTTCTTATTACTCCTCCAGTGAGTGACCAGTCACTATCACATTTTTGCTGGTTCTTGGCAGGGCTCATCTTGGCTGTGATAGGGGACTGATCCTTTAGCATTTAGAAGAGTGTACAAGTGAGGAATGCTTTGGGTTAGCTAGCAAAATCAGTTAAAATTAGAGTGCTGATGGTACACTGCTAGAATAGGCAAGTGCCTAACAAGCAAGGAAAAAATAGTTTTAAAGTTTTATAGTTTTATAGTTACAATGTTCTCATTTGATCTCAATGTTTACCATTTGAGTTCTTAATTGGGACTGACAGAACACTGTCTGTTGACGGTGTAGTTTCCATTGTGAACAACAAAGTCACACTTGTGCCCAGTTTTCTATGGATTCGTTCAGCTAAGGCAGAACTGGACAGTGGCCAAGCTTTAGTTACCTATTTCTGTTTGCGTTCCAATTTCTGTAAAGTGTAGAGAAGTGTACAAAAGTCATATAATGAAGGAAATACAAAGTAACAAAATGCAATCCAAAGATGGATTAAGTGGAAGAAACATACAGTAATTATAGTACCATTATTTTTTTCTGTGAGAGGATAATGTCAGAAGTTTACTTCAGTGAAAAAAGAAATATCTCCAGATACAGTATGTTTGGTACTCTTTGTATTTTTGTCATTTATTACTTGTATGTTAGCAGAAAATTATTCAAGTTAAAATAAAGAAATCACAAAAGATCTGGCTCCGATACTTTGTAAATCAGATTTTTCCTGTGCCTAGTATAATGAATAGTACTTCTGCCTATAAAAGTTGGGTCCATCTGGGTATAAGATACAGAACCGTGTTATCGAAAGTGTAACTAAATTGAAGTGGACACCATGGCCACAGTGACCAGCTCAGCTGTAGCTGCAAAAAGCCACTGATTTGAAGAATTATTGCTTAAAGTACTATCGTATTTAAGTGCTGCTGACATATTTGCATATATAGTACGTAGATATGAATAGATTATTCAAAACTCTCTTGTAGAATATGACATTTTACCAGAGAACAGAAATAATCTGATAATGAGAGACAAATGACAAATAAATAATGCACATTTTTGGAGAAATGATTATAAAACCTTTAAAATTCTATAGCGATTAAAATCAGCATTTAGATATCTTCAGGATTTTCAGGTTTTGGGATTTACCAGTCTGCAGACTGAATACTTTAGGTAAACACAATAAAAACACTGTGATTCACTGGTAACAGAATCAAATGATAGCACAGTTTTAAATGATACAATAATAGCTAGAAATCCACCATTAATGTTAATAATTTACTATTTAGAAATTAACTTCATGCATGACTGTATGCACAGTACACCTACTCACATGAACTTTAAGCTATTGATGATTATGATTAGATATCTCTCATGCTCTCATGAAACCAGTTTGTAAGTATCAGCTGTGAAATGCATTTTTATATACTCATGAAGATAGAATCTAGGGTGTTCTTAGTCCAAATCTAGAACAAATAACAGCACAAAACTTGATGAGTATGAATACAAAATACATCTAAGTTCAAGTTCCCTTGTTTATCCACTCTTAAGCTACAGAGGTATGAGGAAGTTACTTCTGTTTTGAAGCTCAGCAAAGGTTAAGGTGTGGTCATGAAAGATCCTATATCTCTTCCTTCTGACATCCTTCTAATTAAAGTTTATTTTGCTTATACTTTTAGAGCTGTTATCTTGATAATAAAACAATACTTTCATTCTTAAGTCCCTTTCATAAGGCTTTTGTATGTGCTCGATGAATATATTTTACAATACATCTTTTAAATCTTGTGTTTAAATAACTGTTTAAAATTAGTTGTACTGCTAATACCCTTAGCTCAGGAAGGACAAGGACTGTCCATGCATTTCTCAGAAACTTGCACTGTCAAACTATTCACCTTCGCCACTTCATGGTGCACACAAAAGAGTTAGCAAACTGAGGTTACCATCACAAGACCACTCAGTCACCATAGTGCTAGACCTATTGTTTATCTCTGCTGGAGGAATCCTAGTCACGGTCGATTAATGACAGCCCAGAAAAGAGATATTTGGAGTGTTAAAGGTAACACTCCATTAAAGGTACTCCAAATGATCAAATTAAATTTGAGCCACGCAGAAGAATTTTCAACTGGTACTTCCCAGCAAAAAATAATAATTAATTTTTTTAGTTACAATACAGGTTAAAAGTGCAAGATTACACTTTCTGACATATCAGACATCTAGCACACAATTTAACTAAATAGACAAACCACATTGATTTTTGCTTAAGCCTAAGATTTGATTAGTTCCCTTTTGCCTGACAAATCAGTTTCCGTTGTGCAGATTATTCTGTTTGCTAATGATACTTTACAAATTATCACTCTAGGGGATCTTCTGCTTGTGCACCAGCAACACAGCCTCTTTCCTTCATGCTGCTACCCTGGTTTTCTGTAGACACTAAACAACATTTTTGACATACCTCACCTATTTACAGACTGTTCTCTTTTACAGCTAAGTTGACACATTGCACATCTTTTTTGTCCGTTATTCTTTTGATCACTGTTTTGCTCCTATTGTATTTTTTGATGACTTCATCACTGTCACACAAGCTTCTCAGGCACAAATCTGCACATCATATCAGCTTCTCATAGATTTATGTTTCCTTTTGTATGTAGAGTACTAATGTGAAATTGATAACAGTAGCAGGTAGAGAGCTGTTAAGGAAATTATTAGACTTTCAGAAAATTATGTTTCCCTGTTTGCCTTTCTGCCTTGAATCCACTTTTGTTTACATGTTGTGTTTGTTCCTTGCACCCTATAGTCTCTTGCACAAAACATTAGCCATTAATCAAGATTTCACTCCCAGAATTCCCTACCTTATGAAGGTGAATTTAGATAAATCTTGATTATATTTTAGCTTCTTCCTTGGAACAATATTATATTGTTTCTCTGCTTTTTAATCAAATCTTGTGTTCTGTTTTTCATAGAACTCTCCATTCTTTTGTTTCACTAGGAATGACTTCTCCCAAGATTAAAGCATCATGAACCGATGATGGAGTGAAATTTTGCCTTAACCCGCTTGTCCTATTTTGGCCATAGGACAAGGAGGCCAGGACCCCCTTCCAGGGTGACCAAGGGGTAGCTGCAGAGGTGGAGATGGGGTGGAGGTGGGATGCAAAAGACGTACGCAAGGGAGAGATGGGGATCACGTACAGGTATTTATAGCGTTTTGGGAGAGGCAAGGATATCAGGAGCAATTGCTAATTATGGACGGCTGAGTCTGATTGAACTTGGTTGTTGTCATCCCTCCTGAAGTTTCATTATAAGCTCCATTACTTTAGATCCTTAAGTGATCTTTGAAATTGCAACCTTCATTCCAAGAAAAAAAATAGCAATATTACAATTCTATATATATACATACAGTACATGCAATTACTTTTAATAGCCTGTCTCATTGGTCAGGTTAGTTTTGTAGGACTGATAATCCTAATAAAAGTGAAACAGCTATTGACTTCATGCAGGTGAAAGAACTGTTTAGAGGGTCCTACTTTCTGACTAATTAATACTCATATTTCCTTAATATGTATATCTATCCATATATACTGAGAACCATTAAAAATGAAACAAATGCCATTGAACTCTACTCCATTTGATCTGCCATTTGATCTACTTCTACCATCTGTATATACTGTAAACCTGTACACCTATGCTTTCAAGACAGGCCCTGGTGTAACCCCTAATAAGACAAAAAAAACTTTCTGATTATGGATTGATGAATTGATATACCATCTTTAAAAATGGGCATAATTTTTTTCTTAATAGTTTGTCTATGCTATTCCATTCTTTGTGGGGCTTTAACAGGGTGCTGTAAGATTTCCAGGTGTACTCAAAACTTCAACTGATTGTACTACACTTGAATGTGTTCAATTGCTCCAGATGCCAAAAGCTGAATTTTAAACTACGATGCCAGTTCTGGGGGCAATTAAGAAAAAAACAATAAGCTTTATATAATATTATCTTCATGTTAAATTATATTGAAGGGTTGAACAAACACAAAATCCAAGTTTACACAAATTAAAACAGTAAATTGCACAGAATTAAAAGCTAGAGTTTAAAATTGTTTTTAAGACTCGGATTTGAAAGGGTTGAGGGATAAGCCATAAGAAAAGTCTTGGGACGAAAATGAACACAAGCTTCTCCATCTGAATTCCTGGATTGTTTCCAGGACAGTTAATGAACAAAGACTGACACATTTGCAAATCTGAAAAAGAGAGCCAGTTAGCATAACTTTGGTTTTGTCAGAGTTCAGGTTTTAAAAAGTGTTGCATCATCTAAGCAGTGTGATAAAACAGTGATTGAATGTCAGGTTTCATACATTATGAACATATATTTTGATGTCATCAGCATGAAAAGCTCATGCCATACCTACAAAGAATCTGATCAAATGGGAAAATATAGATACTGAAAAGAACTGGATCAAGAACAGAACGTTACAGGACACCTGGTGTGACCAGCTTTATATAGGAGGAACAGCACCTACTGTATTTTAAACATATTACTTTCTATTAGATCAAATTTAAACCACAACATAGGAATTCTAATCAGTAAGATGGGATGATCAAAAGTGTCAGCAAGACCAGAATGGACACAAAATAGTCAGAATCTGCAGATGTTTAGTGATTGTGACAAGAACTTCCTATGTAAAGTTCTGTTGATTGATCTGAACTCATACGGAAAAGACTCATGCACAGTAGTTTATTTGCAGTTAAGTGAGCTTGTACCTGAACAGCAACAGCTTGTTCTACAGCCTTTGCCAAAAGTGTTATGTCACATATTGGCTGATAATTACTTAGTGTGTTGGAGTCTACATTTTCCTTCTTTAACAAAGGAATAATTGTTAAAGGACTGAGCAAACAATTTTAGAGATTAATGATTCATAATAAGTGTTACAGTGATACAGGGAATTGTAAATTATGATCAAAGCATGGTAGTGGGAATAGGATCTAAGGAACATCAACTGTAATTGGTTTCATTTTAAAGATTATTTTAAAGCACTGCTAAGGAAAAATTGCTTGAATCTCCATAATCCTGAGAATACACTAAATTAGGTTTGAAGTAGATACCATTTACAATTACAGCTCACTTTAATAAGTAATTATTTAAATAATTGTGGAGCAGAGAAGGAATGCCACTGTTTTACTTAGCTTTACATTTCTTAAATATGTCTGGCTGTGCTAATTTACAGCAATAATACTCAAAATAATCAGTTTTTTACACCAAGAAGTTGACACAGGGACCATAATAAAGGAAAAAAAACAATAAAATATATAAAGTAAAATATTTTATTTTGTATTATCTTTGTTCATGTGTACACTGACTTGTCTTTAAGCACAACAGGATTTTTGGTTATTCTAAATGATACCAGGGTGAGCTCTAAATTGATATTGAAGTACAACAGCTGATGGCTATGTTGCTTCTGGTCTTTGTTAATCCAATGGCATAGTTAAAAGTTCATACCTTGAAGACAGTGTAACAGAACATAATTTCTGCTATATCGCCTTCTCAAATGTAGACGATAGTGCCTTACTGATCCCAACACAGTCACACGGTTAAAGCTGGCACACGGAGAGCTGCAGAACCCATTACTGTACAGATGGATCAATGGAAAGACTGTAAAACTCACTGTTCCCATAACACTTCTCCACCATAGTTTTCCTCTCCACCACTGTGCTTTCACAACATACTGTAGGATAGTGCAATCCTGGTTAGTAAGAGTCCAGCAAATTGCATACATCACAGCAATATACTGTAGGTTAGTTCTCAATCAAATGTTTTTTAAACATGTAGAACAATTAAGTACTCAAGCAAGTTATTTGTTTAATGAATTAAGAGATTCTTTGGCATTAAATACTTAGCCCGCAGCCCTACTGGACCAGAGCTGTTCATTCATGACATAATGGAACAAATGACTTCCTAAATTGATCAAAAGCTCTCACTCATTGCTTGTCCTTAGAAAATGGGTGAAAGTGGTGTGACCTATAAAATCAGTTGTTGGATTGCAGCTCTCTGGAACCACTTCTAACCTAAGGGAACCACAGACTAAACTCTCTTTCTTTTCAAGCTGGAAACAAAAACCTCCTGCCTGTTGAGAAGCTTATCCAGTCAAGTATTCTCAGGGAATATTTTAGGAATCTAAAGTATACCTTTATAATTCAATGCAATGCATACAGTCAGAGACAAGTTACAAAAATATTAGTAAAGTAAAACATTTTCAGCCTTCAGCATGGATGAAAAATTCTAAATTACATTTTTCTGTGGCAAAACTATATATCTATACTCTAATGTTTATATTATATTTGTCACACACCCTTGTGTTTTTCTATGTTTAGATTACAGGTATCCAATTCATGTTATGATGGAAATTATACACATTATGAAATATCAGTTAAAAACACTTCCACATTAATTCAGGCTGCTCTGCAGAAATTGTTGCACATGTGAATTGATTACTGTCCTACATTCCAAGCAGATATCACTGAGGTTACAGGCAGGCAGTGCCTTCCAGCGTTACACTCACATGTGATGATAACCCTTGAACAATCAAAGGGCTTGCTCAGTGCCAACTGCTATATAAAGTAGAATGAAACCCGCACAAATCAGGTAGTTTTTCAGAAGATAATCTTACTGCTAAGGAGTACCTCAGTCACCACCAAGAACATCATAGCTGGTGAGTTAAAATAATTTATTTTACATTCGACTGGCAACACAGCAATGCGTGTGTTTAACAGTTCGAGAGGATACTTTAACATCGTTTATTCAGAGACCACTAAATAAAGGGGTTATACATAACCTGACTGGCGCATGTAGGTGTTACGGGTTACATTTACTCTTAATGAACCAAGCCGTAGGTTTATGCCAGCGAAACTAAACCATACAGTATGTCATTTAATGGAAATAACCGTGTGTTCAGGTGTGAGACCTAACATCATCAATGATTCATCAATGTTTAAACAGCACACCGCTTTGTAAGAAACCTTTAATGGAGATTTACTACAGTACGTTCAAAACTTTTAGATCTGTATTAGCTGTAATTTGAGTAGATTTTATTATTATTACTGCTGCTCCTATTAATACTTTAATATTAATCGTGTCTTGTTAATATGTAATAGTTTATAAGTGCTAACTTAAACCAGAATATATTTCAATACGAAAAACTAAGTCCAAACGTCCATAAAAGGTGTATTCAGCAAATATTGAACATCTGTGCTGAACATGGTGTCAAAAGTAAACGTTTCAAAAGCTGTTTCAAAATAATAAACAACTTAAACAGAATACATGAAATGAGTACAAACAATTCAGGGAGTAAATACATTTTTTTTTAATTTTCGTATTATTCACGTAAGGACTTCTTACCGTAGACAAAGTTTTGAAACTATAAAAAGATTCACCGAAAACAAGAAAGTAAATAATCTGGCTAAATCAGGACGCGGCAGGTTGTAGACCCACAGTATCGCACCAAGCTGTATTGATCTATGGCATTCATTGACAGGATTTTTGCAATGTCTTGACAGATCAGATCGCATTTGCTCCTTTATTTCTCACAGATAAATTAGCTAATGGTTTAAAGCAAAGACATAATAGGCTGTCCTGACAGAATAGAATGAGCTCTTATAATACACAAATACGTGTATTACACCTCATTGGATTATTGTATAGGAATATACCTGTGTTTTGCGCACAGGGGGTGAATTGGGTCATTTAAAGGCATGACACAAATTATCCATACTTCTATACTCACAGTGCATTAAGTACCTTCTGCGACACTATGGGAAGGCATGTTCACTTAATGTATTAATGTAATAGATTCTAAAACACCATACTTTCTCTATCAAGCCTACGTAAAATAAGTCATCGTATCACATTGACTTCGACATCGCAAATAGTTGTCGTGTTATATACTGTATAACAAGGTATTTTATACTGCCAAGGAACTTTATCTAGTAATTACAATGTTAATTGTTTTGCACCAATTTATATCAAAAGACTTTATTTTAAATTTCTCTCTTCAAAAACAGGGGAAGAAACAAACTTTGCATATATGTGGCCCACTGCACGCATGACATATTTCTAAGTGTTGATTATTCAAATTTTTTATTTTTTACACAGAATATATTCAATTTAGTTATGCCAATATGTCTCAAGTATTATTTAATGCATAGTAATGACATTTCTATATGCTTGTAAGGTATTGAAAATTATAAGTTATAAACATACATTGGTTTATTTTGTTTTTAGAGCTATTATTTCTTAAAGAACAAAAATAATTTCAGTTAGAATAGTAAAACATATCAATATATTAAATATAGAATTATTATCATATTAATCATTTTGAGGAGAAGTCTTTGTGAGTCTCCACCTTTAAGGCAGAATAGCAGTGGTTAGGACTGTGGACCTATGAGAGATTAATGGGTTCAGTTCCCGTATGGGATACTGAAGTCATAGCTGTGATCAAAGTACTGTACTTTACTCCAATTTCAAAGTAAAGGAATAGAACATACTGCATTAGGCTTTGGATGCAAAAGAGAGAAGCTAGATCATGATGAGAATCGGTGTTCGATTGCACTGTCAGAGATTTTCAGGAGGCTTTAAGATTTTCCACTGTCACCATCTTGTGACAACAACATGTGGTTGTAGTAGCATGAAATACGTGGGATGATACAAAAATAATTTAGGAACTAATCTGGATACAACTGTACACTGCAAAACTAGGGAAATTAGAATGTATCCACAGAGAGCTTCAAAAAGGATGATCATTTTTGTAATGCAGGTTGGGATTATTTCTTTTACGAATACAGCTATATTATATCTAGCTGCTAAATTAGTCCTTGTATTTGGGAATGTGGGAAGATAAGTTAACTGTACACAGAAGTACAGTTCCCATGGCTGATTTTTTTAGCAGAAGAATATCAACAACAGCAACATGTTTCATTCATAGAAGAACCAGACTTGCTTAATATATTTTAACTGTGTATTTAATTAACATGCCTGTAAAATTACAGTTATTTTGTTGCACTTTAATAGAATTTCATTAGTTTGCCATAAGTATTACTTTAAAAAGAAACTGTTGTGACTTCTAAAGAAATGTGTAGGTGTGTTTTTAAATTGCATTTCTTTCTTTTCCAGACAATGGCTCCTCGACCAGAGCTGGAGAATGCTTCTTCAGGAGAACCCAAAGACCCCACTCAGGGACTAAGTGGTACGTTTTGTTTTTAATTATACTGTAGCAGCATTTCTTTTTCATGACAGCACTTAATTTAAAACAAGAGAATTAACATTTCTGTTCTTTTTCCTGTTTCATCTCAACAGTTGGTTCAGGGGTACCACCAAAGGAGCCTGTGATTCACCCAGCCTGTTCCACTGTTGCGTTGGTGAACGATGAAGCAGAAGATCCTTGGGCCCTTCCTGAACTCCAAAGTGTGGGAGTCAAGTGGTCAGGTAAAAAAAAGGCCCCAAAACGTCCCCTTACTCTTCCTAGTTAGGATAAATTCTTCCTTAATTACACTGTCCACTAAGAACCACCTATTGTGACTGTGGAAAACAATAACAGCCATTTGTTTCTTCTCAGAACCCTTTAATTTGTTGTAGTCAACCCACCATCCATACATGTACAGTGGCGCCATGATCTTTACTGACTCAGTCTCAGTCTGACTCAGTCTTACTGACTCAGTCGTAGAATCTTAGTTTCATTCTTTGTCTCCTGTTTGTCCTAAAAGTAGTACTTTGGTCTTTTTAAGTTACTGATTTTTTTCCTCCTTTGATTTCTTTTCTATTCATTAAGACTTGGACACCAAAGGAAAGATTCTCCGTGTTCTAATTTCCATTGGAAAGTTTTTTTTACTGCTTGGATTCCTTTACATGTTCGTCTGCTCATTGGATATCCTGAGTTCTGCCTTCCAGCTTGTAGGAGGTAGGAAAATAAAGAAAACAAGAATATAATAATATATACACAATGCTATTTTTGTCTACTATTTTTTATGTTTTACTATAGTTGATGTTCAAATTGAAATAGCAAAACTGTTTTTTTTATAGAGCTTAGTTAATAAATTAGTCATACAGTAAATAGCTTAGTAATAGATTTAGTAAGAAGGTCTAGATGTGAGACGTTTGATTATATTCAAAATCTTTAATAGCATAAGTAGGTCCAGTGATAATAATTAATTGTTCAAACTCCTCAACAGGGAAGGCGGCAGGTGATATTTTCCAAGACAATGCTGTGCTGTCAAATCCCGTGGCTGGACTGGTGATTGGAGTTTTGGTTACAGTGCTAGTTCAGAGTTCCAGCACATCTTCCTCAATCGTGGTTAGCATGGTTTCCTCTGGGTGTGAGTATTTTTGAAAAAAAATATATGATTTGGGACTAGGGTTTGCACAGGGCAAGTTAAAACCATTTATTAATTGAAATGGCAGAAACCTCAAAACCTCAAGGGAAAAGTAACACTCATTTTCAGCCAAAAGATTGTCAGAACAAGATTAATTTACAGGCAACTTAAAAAATGGAAAGTTAAATTATATAAAATCTGTCCTGGACATGTTGAATTTCATATTATACATGGCATGTAGATAACAATGCAAAATAACCCATAGTCCTTTTATCAACAGTTATAATACAGATTATTAAAGTGTTGTGTAATGATATATGCAGTACCACACAGTTTCATACAGCATATTGGAAAAAAATAAACCCTATATTTTCTCGTTATTTTCTCTATGTGTAATAGTGTTAGAGGTCCAATCTGCTATACCTATTATAATGGGGGCCAACATTGGAACCTCTGTGACTAACACCGTTGTGGCAATGATGCAAGCTGGAGACAGAAACGAGTTTCGGAGGTATGGATGACACTAATGCCCAAACAGGAAGCCCAGACTTTCTGGATTTAAATAGTAGTATTTAAACTGATTATAAAATGTTGTGTTTTGTGTTAGGTAACTATCAAATAAAGGTACATTTTGTAAAAAAACAAATGTAAATTATTTATTGTTGCTTACCTTTTGTAGAAAAAAAATGTTTCTCTAATATTAGATACTGTAGATACTTCATTGATCCCGTGAGGGAAATGGCCAGTTATTATGGCCAGTAGCCATATCACCTTGCAACTCACAACTGACAGCCCACTAAAGCTAAGCAGGTATGAGCCTGGCCGGTACCTGGATGATATTACCTCCTGGGAAAAAATAAGAAGTGATGTTAGTGGGACCATTGTGACAGGGACACTATACTGTAAAAAGGCGCTATCCTCCAGATGAGATGTAAAACTGAAGTCCTGACTCCCAGGTTGTTTCTAGAAAAGAGTAGGGGTTTTACCCCAAATTTCCCATTGACCCTTACCAGTCATGGCCTCCTAATAATCCCCATCTATGAATTGGCTTCATCACTTGTTTTCCACCCCACTGGTAACTGATGTGTGGTGAGCGTTCTGGAGCACTATGGCTAATGTTGCATCATCATAAGTGGATAGGTGGTGGTGGAGGAGTCTCCATTACCTGAAAAGTGCTTTGAGAGGAGTGTCCAGAAAAGTGCTACATGTATATAAGTGTAAGGAATTAATTATAAATCTAAAAATACATCATTTCAGTAGAATGCCTGGGTAATAAAATAATGCTTAGAAATGTTTTTTTTTTAATATTTCTTTTAATTCCTCAGGGCTTTTGCTGGAGCCACAGTCCATGATTTTTTTAACTGGCTCTCAGTACTTGTGCTATTACCGCTAGAGGCAGCAACTGGCTACCTGTACCGTTTGACACAGCTGGTCATTGACTCATTTAATATCCAAAGTGGGGAAGATGCCCCGGATTTGCTGAAAGTCATCACAGACCCCTTAACAAAGACAATCATTCAGGTAAGAAATCTCATTTGCAAATTCTACAGATCAGTCCTAGTTCTTTGTCAGCAAGTTTTCTAGATCCCTGTTAAGCAAAAGAACCTAAAATGCTGGGAGAAGGTGTTAATTTGGTCACTTAAGCTAATTAATGAGGTGGTTTGGTTTACATCATTAAGAGATTGGTTGAAATGAAAAACTGCAGACGTACCAGCCCACTAGGATGATGATTGTACTTCCCTGATATTGAATAACATTTGGGTAGGTGCTGGAAAAATCAAAGTTTCTTTCAGGAGTTGCCACGTCTCTTACTAAAGCTTCTGTAGCAGGTGTTAGCTGTTCTCTATTATTTACCTACAATATGTTTACCTAAATTATATACATTGAGTTAAATTATACTGTATAAAGAAGGATTAATGAAAATGTCTACAAAACTATTTGAAAACAGGTGAAACAGTGGCATTCTGTTTTTCTGGACTTGGAATGCTATCTGTGTGGAGTTTGTATGTTCTCTCTGTGTTTCCGTGGGTTTCCTCCAGGTGCTCCGGTTTCCTGCCACAGTCTAAAAATGCATATTGGTAGGCTAATTGGCTTCTCGGAAAATTAACCCTGGTGTAAGTGTGTGCGTGTCTGACCTGCGATGGACTGGTGTCCTGTCCAGGGTGAATCTTGCCTTGCACCCATGACTCTAAACTGGATGAAGAAGTTAGAAGATGGATGGATTGTTTGAAAATTGTTCTATAAATATGAAATGACTTTAGAAGACACTAATTGATTCTGGGTGTTCTGATTATACATTTTGTAATGCTGGTAACTTTCAACTTCTGAAAATTATTTAGCTAATTTATGATGATGAGAATCAGAGCTCTTGTTTTTAGTACAGATTTCTTCAAAGAAGGGTGTTTCAAATATAAATATGTTTTTCTTTTAGCTTGACAAATCTGTTATCAATGAAATTGCTACTGGCGATCCTGCAGCAAAGAACAAAAGCCTGATCAAAATCTGGTGTAAAACTCAAACAATCATCGTAAGTAAACTTCCAGCAGGTAATGTTCTAGTGACCATATATAGGTATCCTGTAATAATACATTCATTTTTGTGCATTCAGTATTACTGTATTATGTTACCATATAGGGTACGTACTGTATACCGAAGAGAAGTAAACTGAATCTGACTTATAACAAAATGTTAAAGTTTACATTAAGTGAAAATTCCCAGTTAATTAATATAGTAACTGTTAAGGGTCAGAGGAGATGGAAGCAATGTTTTAACAAATACAGTGTGACATGTAAGTAGATTTTAAAAACAACAAAGTGTGTGTAAATTAAGTTCAATATACTAAGTATTTAAAGAAAGCAATAGTTAATTATTTTTCAAATATGCTACCATTAGCCCTGTAAAAAAAGGGAAGACGGGTAAAACACAAAAAGACATTAAAATGAACTTTTTAGGAAGATAAGGTACTTTTACAGTACATACAATTAGAGTTCAGGGTGTTCTTTCTTGCTTTAAATTTGTGGTTTATAGTCACATTAAATAGTGTGCATTTGTACATTGAATAATCAACCTACTCCAGCTTTTAATACTTAATGTCTCTCAGCTTCCAAATCGTCAATGATATACCTTTTCTATAAAGTTGTTTGTTTGTTGCTGCAGACAGAAAAGAATGTGACAGTGCCTGGGACTGAAAACTGCACTTCTCCCAGTCTCTGTTGGTCAGATGGCAATATCACATGGACCCTGAAAAACGTTTCTGAAAAGATAAACATTGCAAAATGTAAGTGCCATTACATGTCTAATCAAAGGCAACCTAAAAATAAATCAATTGACAAAATCTGAGTTATCGTCTGTGTAAACACAAAACGTCCCACTGGAGTCTTCATTCTCCAGATTTCCTTAATTGCCTTATAGTCTCTCATGAGATGGTATGAGATTTACAATGTGTGGTTTCTATTTATTTACAGTAATCCACATAGTAGTTTGAAGCCAACTATTAGTGAAGAAAAAAACTATGCCAGTCCATAAAAAAGTAATCCTAGAGCAAGCTATCCGAGTCCCACTGGCTTTGAATTTTGTCATACAATGGGTCCTTTTCAAATTATGCAGTGACTAAGCAAACTATTCCACCTTGCCATGGCCCCTCGCTATTTTCTTAAGGGACTTATTCCCAACTATTCTGCCCTGTGTGCAGCAGAGCTGCAAGCTAAACAAGGCAAGCAAATCAGGTACTTTACTCTTGAGTATGTCTTGTCTGGTTTCATGTTAAACAATGACTGGGTTTTTGATAAAATACAAATGAAAACCCTCTGCAGATAACAGAAACCAATGTATGAATTAACCAAAAGGTGTAAGCAAAAAAAAAAGGCACTCAGCAAGATTTTCGATAACTAATATATTACATCTTTCCCATATGTTTCCTCATCTGTTGGATTAAGGTGAATTTCCGTCGGTGGGCTGTTTATTGACTTATTCATGAAATCTGAAACAGTATGTAATTGTTTCTGTCAGTTATTTGGTTAATCTGTTTCATTACTTTTTTTTCACCAGGCAATCACATTTTTGCGAACTCTTCTTTGTCGGATCTGGCTGTTGGCCTTATCCTCCTTGCCTTGTCCTTGCTAGTGCTTTGTACCTGCTTGATCCTTATCGTGAAACTGCTTAATTCCATTCTCAAAGGACAAGTGGCAGCAGTTATCAAAAAGATCATCAACACAGGTAAGACTCTTATATTGTTTGAAAGACAAAAATAATTTCCTCTGCCTTACCTTTAAAGTAGCTACAAATACAAATATAGGATTCACATATTTACCTAAATTTTGTACTGTAGTCCAATGAAAGAAAAGCAGTTTTAGCTCATTTCCAAGCAGCAGATTAAATTTTCAATGGAATTCTATTGAAATGAATCATTTAGAAATCTGATACACATATACGCACCTGCAACCTAAATAACCCAATGAACCATGATCAAGAAGCATAAAGGGCCCCTTCTGGCTTTTTTTAGAGAGGTCTATAGACTACATGAGTGTAATAATGCTGCAGATAGCAATCAAACTCTTTTGACCAGGACTGTATCACACACACATCATGAATGTCTCCATTAGGAAGGCTGCAGTTGCATGCCTTAAACTGCATTCAGTATATTACAACAGGACTAGTAGATGTCTTGAAAGGTAATATGGGTGATTTACATCTAAACATGCAAACTGAGAATCCATATCTAAATCTGAGTACACAAAAGCCTGTTTTTAAGCACTCATCCTGACTAAGGGCAGATAGGATGTCAAAGATTGTCTTCAACTTAAAATTTTGACCTGCTTTAGCTATCTCATGTTCAGCAGATTATTATTTATTCCTCCTCATCCTTGAATGGGAAAGATATATACTGTATATATTCTTGAAACACCTTAAAGCAAAATTCTAATACATAATGTCATGGAAATGAACACATTTCTATGTTTCATTCTTGTTCTTACAGATTTCCCATTCCCATTTGGGTGGGTGACTGGATATATTGCCATTCTGGTTGGAGCAGGAATGACTTTCATAGTCCAAAGCAGCTCAGTGTTCACCTCTGCCATTACCCCCCTAGTTGGTAAGTGATGTGCGGTATTTGCCTTGGTGTTATGACTCTATGCTTTATAAATATAGTCTTCACAGACACTTGTCAGAATACTTATTTTCCTCATTTCTTTTTCCTTAACAGGCATCGGAGTAATAAGCATAGAGAGAGCGTACCCACTAACTTTGGGTTCAAATATTGGTACAACCACTACATCTATATTAGCAGCTATGGCAAGTCCTGGAGAAACACTTGCCAACTCATTGCAGGTCAGCAATGACCTCTTTCAAGTTTCTGAATTGTCATTCCTGATTTTTTTCTCCATATCATTCAGGGAAATATCTAGTTCCAAATCTCATGCTCTAAGCAACCTCATACTAATTACACTTGCAGTTGACTAATTGTAACAAAAAAAGAGTGAGAAACTCCGATACATTTCGGTATCAATGCTGATTTCCTTTTGTTATTTTTTATTCGCAGATTGCTCTATGCCACTTCTTTTTCAACATCTCTGGGATTCTGCTGTGGTACCCAATCCCTTATACACGTATTCCTATACGTATGGCCAAGGCACTGGGTGATCGTACTGCTAAGTACCGGTGGTTTGCTATCATGTACCTGGTGCTCATGTTCTTGATCATGCCTCTTACTGTATTTGGGCTTTCAGTGGCAGGCTGGCAGGTCCTTGTTGGAGTTGGTGTGCCAGTTGTGGTTCTCATCGTGGCTGTGATTATTATTAATATCATGCAGTCCAGATGGCCACAATACTTGCCCAAGGTGCTGAGGACCTGGGAGTTCCTCCCCAAATGGATGCACTCTCTTAAGCCTTGGGACAGGGTGATCACCTCTATGCTATCATTCTGCAGAACCCGCTGTTGCTGCTGTTGCAAGTGCTGTAACAAAATCAGCAGTGAAGAAGATGGAACTGGTAAAGAGAAGAGAGGATCGCTTGAAATGTATGACAATCCAGCATTGGAAACGGATGAAAATTGTCACAAAAACACACAGATTGAGGCAAAAACAACAAATTTGTAGCACTGCTCGATTTAAGTTGACAATTTGAAACTTTTTAAAGCATGTAAGGGGTTTTCTGTTCAGGAATAGCCAATTCTGTTCCAGCTCCTGAACCCGATGACATCAAACAGCGTCAACTTTGACCTCAGAGAACAACTAATGTAAAGAATTAAAAAATCTCGAAAGAAAGTTAATGCAAGAAATGACTAGGCAAAAAGATGCCAAATTGAAGATACAGAAGAAAGGTGTTAATACATTGGATATTTAGAATATTTATATTAGTCAGAGGAAATTTTAACAATGATGGTAAAAACAAATGTGCTTTGATAGCATAGGACAAAAGAAAAGAACTGGATGGTTTCATTTTTACAGAGTTATTTATGTTTTTGTATACATTTAAGTATGTATATAAGAAGGATTTAATTTATGTGTCTTAATTAATGGGAACGAATGTGGGCAACTGATTTATTGAAGTGATTTGGGAAATAATTATAAGATCGTGAGACCAACACAAAAAGTATGACTCATCCATATCTTGTGTTTTATATATATAAGTGCTGTTCGTAAAATGAATAATAACCCCAAAACACAAATCACTTTCTCAGTGATCACACAATACATTTGTGAACTACCTATAGAGACAGTTTTTAAGTCTCACAAAGAGAAAACAAAAAACTAGTCAAAGTAGTGAATCACATACTGTACACCCGACTAAATCACAATCTTGTGCATTTTTTGTTAAGAAAACTAGGATGAATAGGGAATACAAGTGATAATTATGAACTAAAGTCTAATTTATACCATTCAACCTTCAATATTTGTTTAGAAATGTGATTCATGAAAAATGTAGTAGTGTAAATTGTGCAAATTGAGCAGCACTGAATTCAAGTCTATATGATAAGTCACTGGGGCTGATTGCAGGGAAAATGGTAGTCATATCAGCAGATTTGTAGATTTGTAGACTTCCTACATTGCTCACTTTGCAGATACTGTAGGTCTCATAGATTGAGAATACATGTCTTACAGCAAAAGTTTGTCATACAGTCACATGAAATTCACAGCAGTGACTAATCTGACTTTAAGGAGTCAAAAGCCTGCTGTGTATTTTAAATAGTCATTATCTGCAATAAAATGTATATACGTTTTTTTTGTATTTGCAATACTGAAAAAAAATCATTCTCTTTTGGAGAGAGATTTTTAAAGTGTTTTGCTCCAGATCTCATTAAATTAATTATAAAAGTTTGGAAGTGCAGATCTTTCAAACAACATATGCAAGCATTTTCTTCCAGTTGTTTTTTCATCATTTTAATTAGTCTCTATGGGGAAAAAAAGGAAAAAGTGGAGCAAACTTTGCACAGGTGTAAAATGTGGTAACACTTTAGATTGGGGGTTACAAAAGCTATTTATAAATGTTTTATTACTTATTAATGAAACATATTAATAAGGTATTAATAAAACAGGTTGACTAATGGAAATAATTAACCTCTTTTGTAGATTAATTGCTTTGTACTATCAAAAACCTATTTATTTTATTCAGTCATAAACTGTAATCTTCTTATTACTCATCTACAGTGTGACCACAAATTGTTGGAAGTTGTTTTATTTATGTATGCTATAGGTGTTAATAGTCATGTGCGCTTGAATGTGCTGTTGTGGTGGTTTTTTTTCTTTTTTGGAAAAGCTATGCAAAATATTTAAGAAAGTTTCTATTTATGCCAAAATAGAGGATATATACAGAGTTTACAAAATAAATGTGTATGTGTTTATATCTACAGTATACTGTATATCTACTGTATAGATATACTATACTGTATAGACATAATGACTTGTCTTGCTTTTTTGAAAATATATTCAGCGATCAGTGCTGCTTTTATTATGTGTTTATATATTCCCTCTTTAAGGAATATGTAACGAGTTTCATTTAAACACATTTCTTTCTCATTTCTCTTCCTGTCATAAATTTTATGGAGACATTTCTGAAATCATACTTCCAGAGAACATACAAAACAAGGAAATAATCTTTGCACCATGTCTTTGCTCATCGGTAATCCTGATTCAGTACTTTTATTTTTTTAATGTGTCACAATTTCTCATTCAGTTTTTCAGTTCTTTTGTGCAGGGGAGGTAAGCCTAATACTGTGATCAGAAACAATAACTTTAAGTATCACATGGACAATTTACATAGGCACGTACAAAGAAAAGTCCACAATTTCAGTGTTCTGTACATACAGAAATTTAAATCACTCCAAAATGCCTGTACAACTGAAATGTCTGTGTTTTACTTGGTTATTTTTATTGTGCCCTGAAATTATTTTTGGATTTTGCAACATTTTATTATACTGTGAGCATGTGTAATTACTGTAACCACTTGTATCAAAATAAAAGTGGCTTTGAAAAAAGAATTCCATCTTTCAATAGTTCTTTTTTAGTATTCAGAGCATTAGAACCATAAATAGAGAAGTCAAGGAATAGTAACTAATTATCTACGAATTTGTCAAGAAAAACACTCAAAATTGATATTTACACAATCTCGTCGAAATTTTCCTTCTGAAAAACTCCTCACCTCTGCAATTATTTTCCATGTCAGATCCAAGCATTATTGTAAAAGGTTTGATGTTTATCTGATAGGTTATGTTTCAGTTGTGGAAAACACTGTGGTTCTTTAATAAACCCATTGCACCATTGTTATTTTGAAGAAGCTAATTATTGTACTTATTTTTATAGACAAAAAAATCAATTGAAAGCTATTTCAGTTTCTGTGATGGGCATAGTTGCCGTAGAAACAGAAGACCTACTCTGTAGTACAAGTAATCAATATTTAAATGTATAGTCCAGCTTAGGGGACTTTATAGAAATGTCTATAATTTGACTAGATTTAAAGACTAAAACATTAAGCAAAATATATCTACGCAGTTGAAAAGTTAATTTAATTTTTTTAAACTATGAGAATTAAGCATTTTTTGGTGTCATTATGAGTAAAAAAGAAAAACTTAATATGTTTCTTTACTTGAACACACACTGTTAAATGACTGCAACAATAATATCTTTACATTAATATGGCTCTGTGTGACATTTTGGCTCAGTTCTAGCTCCTGTATCAAAAATGTAAATCTGAGCCACATCAATTTATTGTCTGACAGGCCAAGGCTAGAAACATGGTGAGCTGGTAAGTTATGAAAGTGAAGTAAACCATGAATCAGGCTATTAATATCACTATAAAAGTGAAAAACACTTTGTCTTTCATTAGCTTTGTAATTTAGCTTTATAAACCTCTGATGCTAATTGGTTTGCTTTATTAATTTATGTTTTAAAACTTTATGTTTTTAGATTTACAGATACATATCTGTTCATAGCTGATATCTCACTAGTCGTTTGGAAAATATTTGTGTGCTTCTTACAAGTGCTGATTTACATGTGTACTGTGTTACGTAGCTGTCAGTGCAAGGTAATGTCTTTGCTCACAGCCTGGGACTTTCCAACCAAACTCACATCACCATGTTGCTTTGAAATGTACTTACAAATGTGTACCTGATTGTGTAATGGCTTTGTGTAATACTGTATATGAGAACATGAAGCTTATTTACAATGAGTCCAGGTGAGACAGATGCAGGTTGATTTTATCAAAGATTATTTTATATCCAGTGGTATTTTACAAACCTTTATGTATAATTTGTCTTGTTTATGTTTCTGCCAATGAAGTTTCATTTTCCATTAGAAGTAACACTGAGTTTCTGCAAGTTAGGATATATAAATATATTAATTTTGCCAGAGCAAAAGATTTCTGTGACATTAGCTGTTTTGCTAAACACCATAACTTTAACTTTATAACTTTATTGTCCATCCAAAAGGGTAGAAACGTGTCGTTGGCATCTCTATACAAAACTACAAAAAGCAACACTCATCTCACTCTGCCCATATTACACTACCATTACACATAATCCGATAGCTCCATATAGGAAACAGTCAGTTAGCTGAGTTTAATATACTGACGGCACAGGGAACAAAGGATTTCTTGTATACATTTTTCTTTGTCACGGGAATTCTAAAAGGCCTCCCTGATAGCAGGTGGAAATGGAAATGAAGAGGCTGGGAGAGGTCATCAATGATAAGATGATATTTCTTTTGAACTGCAATAAGCTGTTTGTGTGGCCAACCAATTACTAGAATAATTAACAATTCTTGGCAATTTCCCTTTACTCTTAATACTCAGGCTACCATGCCATACCACGATATCAAAAGTAGATGTTTTCTACTAATATTTTAGAAATCCTTTCTAAAACATTTTGACTCATCCCAAACCCATTCAGCTTTCAAAAACATACACTGATTAGACTTCTTAAAAATGAATTTGGTATTCCCTGCAAAGTTTATTCATCTTTTACTCTTCCTAAATATTTGACATTGAACAACCTCCACAGGCTGATATAGACTGATTAATTAGGGAGAGAGTTAGAAAATCTAATGTATTACACTCACATATAGTTAGTTCTTTTTATCAATATTAATGTGAAGTATACTTGAGTGACACCACCTTTCCAGTTTTATATATCTGTTCAAAGTAATTCTCCACCCCTTCTCAGTCAAATCCAGTAAACAATCCTACTTAGGGCCATATCATCTGCGTACTTTAATAGATTAACAGAAGTTCCGTGCCTTTTCTTTTCATGTGTAGATACACGTGGAAAATAGTAAAGGTGAAAAAACACTGCCACGGAGAACACCAGTATTTAAAACAATTCCATTTTACAATGTAAAAATAAATAGACCATAAATAGCACAATGTCCATAAATCTGGAGAAAATGTTGCAAATATGGAAGAAGATTACATCTGCTTTAGAAAGCACCTACAATGTATTTCCTATTTAAATGTTTTATTTTTTAGTGAAGCAGGTATCTCAGATAATGACACTCAGTGACCTAGAAGGATCACTTAGAGTTGTACTATAATGAAAGCAGCTTGTACTGTACTTCTTAAGGTTTATGAGGCTGTGTGTTATCAGTGAGTATCTGATTTAGTTTCATAAAGTACCTTTAAAACCAGGAACTTTGCTCTCAACAGATGACAGACAATAAAGATCTCATGGCTAGTAGCACTTAATACAATTTTTTTAATCTCTTATTCTGTACAATAACTGATTACATACTGTACCACACTTTTTAATATCTACCAGAAATACTAGAAAATTTAGTATATAGATTTATATAGCACTTTACTATATCATACAACATACAGTACTGCTACATGCATAATATTGTATTGTAAAAAAAAAATTAAAATTGATTTTTTCTTTTTGTCTTTTTATTATATTTTTTACAGCAAACAACAGAGGAAGAGTTACTATTCTGGCATAGCTGAGAATTAGTGTCCTTGAACTGATAAAATGTTTCCAATATGAAATGGAAAGAGTGAGCAGTGGGCAATAAAATATAACCTTCCTTGAAGGCATTGCAATTGTATAGCTGACTGCTTATAAAAGGTAAACCCCATGTGTGGGTCAAAGAGTTTGAGTGGAGGAGTGCCCGTGTGTTTAAAGGAAGATACTGCATGCATGCTGACCAACGCAGTGATTCAATTACAGAAGAGATGTGATAGACAAGACTTTATACTAACTCACTTGTATTCTTTAGTTTTCACATTTTTCTCATGATAGCATATTATGCTTGCATTTAGAAAGCTCGTGTTATCTGCTTATATGCACACCTGTTCACAAAATCACCAACCTTATAACGTTGTACAGCCGAATTTAAGAATACTGACAAAAAAATAAAGCAAAACTCATTATTGGCTCATTATTGTCATTTGCAGTAAAAGCCGTGACCTGGAGTGTTAGGTACACATTTACGTGCAGATGTGAAATCATGGCGTGAGCCAGACATCCAAGCAGTGAACAGTAGTAGCACCATCAGGATTAGGATGAACAGCAGCACAAACTTCTTCTCATACCCAGTCTGCAGGAGTGCATCCTTTCTGATCAGAATGTGAACAGAGGAGACTGGCCTGGCAGCATGCTCCTAGAGCATGAATTTCCCCTAAACAGTGGAGTGTACACGTGTGAAAGTCAGCAGTTTTATCACCCTGCAATTCACAGCTAGCAGCCCACTGAAGCTAAGCAGGTGTGAGCCTGGCCAGTACCTGGGTGAGAGACCTCCTGCTAAAAACTAAGGTTGTTGCATGAAGTGGTGTTTGTAGGGCCAGTATGGGGTGCTCACCCTGCAGTCTATGCGGGTCCCAATGTAACAGTACACAGTCTTTAATCCAATGCCCTCCAAGTTGGCATCCGTTTAAAACAGATATAGCCATTACTGTACTAATTATGTTTTCTTGAAACCAGCCATTGAGAAAAGGGTTAAGGTGCAGATTTTTTTTTAAAAGGATGCTTTCAATGATGTATTATGTAAAACAGGTGCAAGGTGTGCATGGTCCCAGGAGGTCCAGAAAGGTTCATCATTTTGACACTGCAGTATGTTTTCTTTCTTTTTAGCCTGAATGTAACATCTTTTGTTATTTATTTCAAATATTGTCTATTAAGGGGAAAACAGGATTCTATCTAGTTCATTGTTTACAAATCACGTACAAAGGCATCAACAGTTAAACAGTTATATACTGTATCTATCATGAATATCATGAATAACAAGGTTTCTGAAAAACAAAAAGGTTGCTCACCTATAAGGTGTATTGTAGACCTAGACTGGTTCTGTGGCACTGAAAGACTGCAAAAGTTAAAAATGCAAATCCAAAACTTTTAAAGATTTCCTGCTAAACTGTGGCTGGTGCATCGTAAGTATAACCCCCCCCCCCCCCCCCCCGCGTCTTCTGTACATGAGAATTTCCAGTTTGCCTGCATTGAGCATAAAGTGAAACTTACCTACAAGAAAAGCATAGAACATACACTATGCTGTTCAGCAGCTTAATAATATAATGTTATAATAATATGTTTTAGAAACACTTTAGGCACATTGAAAGATTTATTTGGGGTATATAAAAATATTGTCTTTGAGTAGTATTTTCCTTAATATCTTAGCTCTTATAGACAGGAAGGTCAGTTTTACACAGTGCAGGTATATTAATTTACATGTTTAACACTAACTGTAAACAAATATACAGATCATTATCAAATATATTTTTATACTGCAGATTCCAAAAATGGATAATGTGGATAATGATTTTGTTTCAATCTGTGTGGGCCTGCAAATGAATAAAATTAACGTTTACCTAAATCACAGCTTCATGTTTTTTATCGTGATGAATAGTGTCTTCTTGGCACAAAGTAAAAATATCCATGTGTGTTCCAAAACAAACTGTACAATGGTAAATAATTCCAATGAAAGTGACTTGTTAAAGAAAATAATTTGATTTAAGAATTTGATTTAAAAAAACACGTGTTCCCTTAGAGCAGCTGTGCACAACTCCTGTCCTTGAGGGCCACAATCCAGAATTGTATAGGTCTCTATAAATCATCAACAGCTAAAACACACAATTATTACAAATAAGTCAACACATAGTTCAACTGCTAAGTCAGAAGTAATGATAACAAGGAAAACCTGCACCTCTCACAACACCAAAGTTGTACAAAGATGTCCTAAACAAAGGCTCCACAAAAGAAGTCCCACAGCCAATAAAAGTCCATAGTCCCACTAGAGTAAGAGTTCAAAATCATTCCAGTTAATCCTTCATGCTGGGATGATACATAGTTCACTTAATAAAGTGCGGCTACATCTACCTTTTGTTTTTTTCCCACTTTTTCCCTATTTTAATAACCATACCACATCACTTTAATAAATTACAATAGACATTTTCATAAAACTATGACTTGCAATTGAGATGCAATATGCATATATCAATATAGAAAGTATATTTAAAGTACTGTTAATCCTAATTGAACAACTGGATCATTTGTCATTTTCTAAATGTCATCCTCCGTCATTGTGTGCCAGTTATACAGCACAGACCAGTATTGAAAGGTAATTGCATATTAAGAAGCAGTTCAACAGGTATGGAGTTAGGATTCAGTATCTGTTTATACCCTGTGATAACATCTACTGGGAGAAATTATTTGAATTTTGTCATTTCTAAAATAGGATGTAATGAAAGTATTAGAAGAACAAGCAAGATCTCCAGTACTTTATATAATGCTTATGTCTGAAAGAACAAAAGTTTTTACAAGTAAGTAATATGGACCTAATTCCAGTGTAGTAGTTAGCATTGCTGCCTCATAATTATGGGGCTCTAGGTTCAATTCCAGACCTCGGGTGCTATCTATGTGGAGTTTGTATGTCCTCTCCAGGTTTCCTTGGGTTTCTTCTAGGTGCTACGGTTTCCTTTCACAGCCCAAGGACAATACTGGCATTTTAACTGGCTTCTGGTTAACTGGCCCTGGTGTGAGTGTATGTGTGTTGCTGTGTCTGTGTGTGCCCTGCAATGGACTTGCATCCCATCCAGGGTGTACCCCGCTTGCCAAGATAGGCTCCGGTTACCCCACAACTCTAGACTGGATGAAGTGGTTGGAAAATAAATGGATGGGCCGAATTCCATTGTCCTTATCTTATTTTTGGAAGTCTCATGACAGATATAAAAAACAGGAGAGGGTAAAAGGCAAGGTAATTGCCTGACACCTTGTGAAAGAGACTTTGGCTGGATGTTCTAAAACAAGGTCAGTTATTAGTAATACTTATCACAGGGATGTTAATGCATTATTTTAAAGTGTCATTAGAGTCTGGAGGTCATTAATGGGTTACCTATTAGAACATGTCAAAAAGCAAGGGCAACTTAATATTTTCATTATGGATGAAGATAGCTGATCATTTTATTAATATTTTTCCTAAATGAGGAAGGACATTAAAATCAGGACTGATTGATTGCTGGGCCATACACAATAATACACAAGTACATACTTCTAATTATTTAGCAACAATTATGTGTGTACTCTCAAGTAGACCACTAACTTTGATAGATGTATAATCTATGTAGAACAGTCTGTGATGAATTGAAAGTTTGTCATCAAGAAATTGTAGGGGTATCACATCTGGAGGTATTGTTCAGTAATGTGGTAATAGCAGGAGCTTTTCATAGTCCTTGATCAGTATAACTTCAATATAATCTTAAAATACATAATTTACATACTTAAATTCCTACATTCAGCATTACTTATCTCATGCCATCATCAAAGTCAGCATCTTTTTAACATGGCATCTCACATCACACAAAGAAACAAAATTTTTATAGAGTAAAAATATTAAATATATACAGCAAAGGCTCTTGTGTCACAAGACACATCAAAATCATAACGTTGTAAATGAATTACTGTACTTCGATAAAGGTTTATCCTTTCAAGATTAGGCAGACTGTACTGCATGTTATCATTCTGCAGCAGAATTTCTTTCCCCAGATCTGCTTCCTATCTAATTGCTGCTCATCAAAACCAAAGATACATTATTTCTGCATGGCAAAGGGCTAGCTGTGATTGCCATACCTTTTCACACTAACATAAAAAAAATTGATTTACATTTAAAAAAAAACATATTAAAAATAACTTAATAAACACTGTAATATGTCACAATTTTTTGTGGCGAGAGTGCTGTTTAGAGATTTTTTTTACAACAGATGCATCACAATAACAACACATAGTATGCATAAGCATACCCCCAGCAGTGTAAAGGTCCATTCCTCGACATGTTGACTGCGTAGTAGCTTTAGAAGGGAGCAGACCAGCTGGTTAACTCTGGACTTGAGGAACCTTAGCCAGCAGGTGCTGTTGTGCCTGACTGGAATGGCAGGAGAAACAGTGTCCTCTTCTGGATGTGTGATGTTTTCATTAGTGTTACTCCTGAATGAGGTATTCACATACTGCTGTCTCATTACATCTATAACACAATGAAAAAGCAGCTTAGCACTAAGGAGTTTAAACGATGAAAAATAAGATTTCTCTTTATTTTAAAATTGTCACTTAAACAGAAGAATAATATTAAAACATCAAAAACTGTCATCTGGTCATGCTGTGGTCTATTTGGAGCCAAGCTAATAATGCTTTTGTCCTGTCAACTTGCTAGAGAAATGACCTGTTTAAAACTAGGCCCATATGAACAAATTATCAAATATTTTGCTAATTAAAAACAAAATAAAATTTAAAAACTTACAAAAATCTTAAACCAAATATAAGAAAAGTGAAGATTCTATGTGTACTGTATTGTGAAATACAGAAGACATGTCCTGACATTTCAACATGTTGTTAATGCCTGTATTGTTAGACTATTTTATACATGTTGTGATGTATTATTATTATTATTAGCAGAGGTCAAAATATATACTAGATTTCCTAGCAATCTTGTGTGAACAGCACCCCCAGGTGAGTAATTTAAAAAGTACAAAGAAAAGTCTGATAAAAGTTTCTTTTTCCTTGCTGTATTTTCCCCCTTCAATAATAAACTAAAATCATCTCTTGAAAATGCTCATTCGAAAGGACTAGAAATAATGTAAAAATTCAAATTTGCTTCTGCACAGTAAATCACAGATTTTCACCTTATCTTCAGATTTCCAGAAGCCAATTGTCCTGTAAAGCACTGATCTAATTGTAATCAAAAAGATGAAAAATACTGCATGCATATCATTCTCATAGCCTCTTTCACCTCTACATAATATGTCATGGAAATAACTCCACAGGCTAATTACAGAACAGTGTTTAACTTTTAGCTTAATATTTCATATAAACTGAGTTATTATGGAGGAAAGCATGTGTGACTTGTGTATTTTGTTTTCCTATTTTGTGGAGTTTGTAACAGAAGTTTGAGTTAGATCTTAATCTCACACACTTCCACATACCTACTGTACATACACTGTATACTGTAGAAGTCTCAAACCCAGGTCTTCCCTTTGCGTATCTCTCTCCCTCCCAAACTACCCATCTACACCCTTGCAGTAAGCTCCCTTGCTCACACCTCACAATAGTTAGGTGGGAGTTTGGGCATTATCCTCATAGCTAGACTGCCATTCACTCAGCTAGGTGAGTCACGTCAGATACATTATACAGTGATATTTCATCTATCACATTCATTTTGATCTAACTGAACTACTAACAAAGCAACTGCCATGTCATAACATTTCCAACACTATAAGAAATGTTGAATACTGCTTACCTGTTGCTCTTCCACATTCAATGTGTTGTACCAGAAAGGTAATAAAAGTTGCAGTTATGACACTGAAAGTGAGCCATGTCTGTAAAATATAAAGGCTGGTATTTACCAAATAACAAAAGACACAGCATTAAACCAACACAAAAAAATATCCACATACCAAGGAAGATAATGCTGTATTATTCATAATTTGTTTCCAAGTGATTTTCATCTGAATTCTGAACAAAGCTAAAGAACATGGGGATAACAATACTTCATGATCCTGGTCTCTGCATCTGGAACAACAAACATTATGCTTCACACACAGCAAATTCATAATTAAAACCAACTAAAGAGGTAATCTGGAGCCGTGGTAGCTCAGACAGCAAGGGGCGTCAAGCTGCTGGCTAGAAGGTCCTGGGTTCAATCCCAGGTAGGATTCCTCTCCTTCTTTAGCCTTTCCTCATTTCTTCCTCCCCCTATCATCAGCACTTCTGTTCCACAGTAATAATGCCCCCATTCTGTTATGTTCCAAAACACATTTCTCATGACTTATATTAATGTTTGGAGCTATGAATGATTTTCAATGAAGCCTATAAAGACTTCATAGTTAAATGAATGGTAAAAATGTACCACAATAATTGATTTACTGGAAAGTAGCAGGGTGGCACAGTGGCATAGTGGCAAGCATTGCTACCTCACAATGCTAGAGCAGTGGGTTGAATCCTAGATCTGGGGTGCTATATGTGTGGAGTTTGTATATTCTCCCTGTGTTTTTGTGGGTTTCCACCGGGTGCTCTGGTTTCCTCCCAGAGTTCAAAAGCATATCAGTAGCAAAATTAGTTTCTAGGAAAACTGGGCCTAGGTGTGAATGTGTGCATATCTACAGTATATGTTTGCCTTGCAATGGACTGACATCACATCCAGGGTGTACCCTGCCTTGTGCCTGTGACTGCAACTATGAATTGGATGAATAGAAAAATAACACAATAACTGAATCCAGTTCAAAATACCTCACATATGTCCAAAAACAAAACATTGTTTATTTCAAGACATTAGTTTTCAGCAGAAAGAAAAGATATCATACACGGTAGATCAAAGATAGCATACCTTTTATAAAGCTGTTCTAATGTAAACGTTTTTCCCAGCTGTTCATCCTCATCAATTTGTAATTTTTCTAAAATGTCTTTGGAAACTGTATGTCCTTCTTCAATTAGGCCTGCTAAGTTAAATATTCCCTGTTAAATAATAATAATAAATTAATACACGCAGGTATGAACATATACGTGTTGGCTCTGTAACTGCTACAGTTTCATGGCAATAAAATAACAAGCAAGCATGACAAGGCCTGTATCTTACTCTGTGTATTTCTTTCAATAATGCACATTTTAGAACACAAGAAAGGTAACAAGTGACAGGAGACAATTTGGCCTTTCAAGTTCATTTTGTTACTAACAGTTAATTGATCAAAGAATCTCATCCAGCCATCTTTTAAGGAATCAAGTGTATCATCTTCAACAAAATATCTGGGTAGCTTATTCCAGATTCACACAACCCTTTGTGTGAAGAAGAGTTTCCTGTTCTCAGTTTTAAATATATATTATTGTGATTTGCTTTTGTTCTCAAACTTTTTCACATTTTGATGTATTTTACATTCCTACAGCATAAAAGTTTTATCAATTACACTAAATTAATATTATTTTATCACTGAAGAGATCCATGAGGAACAAACAGTACATAACAGATGAAAAATGATATACATGCAATCAAGCAATGTGCTATTCTCTCTGTGACCCTAAAGTTACAACACTCAGTTAGCTAAAGTGTTTCAGCCTTGAAAATTCCTTGCCAGAATTAATCTTGACAGATGTCACAAAGATCACATAAAAAGTCATCCACTTAAATTTAAAATAAGAAATCTATGAAAAAAACTGATGAAAGTTAATATTGATCTGAAGTAAATTTTGACAAATATTTTTTTTATTGTAAAATAAATATTCTTTCTCAAATAAAATTGTAATCTGTGAATAAAAATTGAAGACATTTAAATGTCCTTATGAAACTAAAGAGGTTTCACCTAATACCTCCTGAATTTTATATCATCTGGTAGGTCTCCATAGTAAAGACCAAAATCCAGCTGTCTTTTTATTAATATTCAATCTTTATGTACACGTACATCTGTTTACAGATCTTTATAAGTAAGTCCCAGTTTGATAAAACACAACAATAAAACAGAATATCTGATGATCCCAACATAATATATGATATATACAGAAAGCAGATATCTCACCTGAGAACTGTCAGCTAAAGCAGCATAAGCATACATAGAACTAGACAAAGGAATGTCTCGTGACTGATTTTTGTGCCCATAGTAGTAATAGTCTCCCATTTTCAGAAAACCTGTCAAAACAAATATATTTATTTTTTACAAATGCAGAGTGTACACTTTGTATAGTAATATAGCAGGGATGGAAAGAACTTACCTAAAGTGGAACCAACGTAATGCAAAGTGGAATGATTATAGTATCTCCATTCACAATCATAAGTAGAGAAAAGGCTGTGAACCAATTCCTGTAGGGAAATCAACAACTGAGAATCAGCCAAAGCTTTTTTCTTACAGTTAGGGAACAATAAAAATTTGGACAAAGAAACAAAACATAAAAAAGCAATTAGTTTATGATATCATTATGGCATCATATGACATTGGTTATAAAATACATAAGCATTTATTTATTTTAATTTCAATTTCTTGGAATATTTAAAACTACACAGATGAACCTCATGAGTATTTGGATGTTAAAAGTCACATATTTAAAAATTCTTACAGTGTTCTCCTCACAGATATGGGCAGTATTTGTCTGTGCTACTTCCATTCCAGTCTCAGCAGCTATAAGGTAATTCAGAAAAGCTTCTTCCCTAAAATAGATTAAAATATAACATCCTCTTTAAAATGAAAGAAGTCTTTTTGGTTGAGATGCAAATAAGAGATCCCCAGAAGCCTGTGTAACAAAAGTGATTAGTCAGGTGATTAAAAATATCTCCAGAAAGACAAAACATCCTAAGAGCTCTTCAACTTCTACCTGAATAAGCAAGCAGATCCTCTTGTGCGTGCTGCACAAGATGTCATAGCTACAGAGTGAGAGCCAAAAGCAACAAACAAGCAAATAAATTAAAATTGTGCATGCAGTATGTATTTGTTTTCTTTTTTGGTGCTAGAATGCAGCTTAGCCAACCAGTATAATAAGTAGGGACTTTGAGAAGACAGCCAGAGCTCCAGGAGCTTGTGGACTTGTTTGGGGGTTTCTTTTTCTCTGCAGTTTTCTCAGATGTACCAGTACCCTTGTCCACAAGAGTGTGTTCTCAAAAAGAATGTGAAGTTCACATTCTCCAGTATATGTACCCCTATGGGGCAGCAAGGTGTTGTGGCTCCTTTAGGTGGGTAGGATCTCAAAAGGTAGACACTAAGAAAGCTATGAGGTACAAAATACTTCCTTTTTTATATAGTGTAGAGAAACAGACTCTTTGAGGTACTACTTTGAAGTATGTGCTTGTTATACTAGGAAGCTATGTTACATACGGGCACTGAAGTAATCTGACAAACTGTTTCTGTACGTGTGGCCAGATGACAGCATGCAACAGGTCACCCGCATAGACTGCTGGCTTAATACAATTTAATGCAGTGAAAAAATTCAAAACACTAAAAAACATGTTTTAGTGTTTTAGAAGAATGTGTAAAAATAATAGACTAAAAATAATTTAATGTGATTATCCAGAATCTTTGAAAATCCTGTGACTCCTCCCCACCTCCCACAGAGCATCAGATGAAGATAAATATACAGTATACATTTACAAACACACACCCTCTTATGACAGCTATCCTTTGAGAGGAAGCCTGAGAGGACATCTACCCCTCTCATTACAGTAACTGTCCCAACAAGAGAACAACAGACAATAAAAGGAAGACAGGCGGAGGAATAACAGATAATGCTGCAAGTTTCTTGCACCTACAAAATTCTACGAGTTACTGTTGAGCAACAAGAAGAGAACATCCTGTCAAAATGAATTTCATTCAACTCTAATGGCACTGTGTGCTACCTCATGGGGAAACCACTTTACAGCAAGTTAATAGCATAAGCAAGTTTTCAGATCACCAATGAATCAACTACAGAGATCCCAGAAAGGATGCTTACCAGATGCTTACTAAATCACAAATGTATTTTTGCTGCATACATTATGTGTAAGAGTTGTAAACGTTTCTTACCAAGATCCTTTCAGATATGCATTGAGACCTCTTCTGATAATGTATCCTAAATAACCATTTTGCTCACAAATGTTTTTCAGAAACCTGAAAAAATAGAGATGTTTACTGTAAGTAAAAACTGGCTTTAAGTTCACAAAAACATTCAAATCATTCAACATTTTCTATTTTCAGAATCCTTCTGGTAAAATCTACAGAAAAGTTTATTAGTGGAATTTAAGTGTTAAACAGATCATCCCTCTTAAATAAATATTTTAAATTATGTTTTCAAATCTGTTCACAGTACATAAGTTTAAATCCTATATTCAATTGATAAAAATACTAAATGAAACACAGAAGACCAAACAAAATACAATAGTGTGATTTGAAGTGGACACTGTCCAAAACACTGCATTAGAAATACTGTTCTTCCTGGTTTATATCAGCGATAGATTTTCTGGTATAGTCAGCCAGCAAGTTAAATTCGCAGATGATAGCAAGCTAAGAGAATTAGCAAACACTATATAAGCTGAAATATAATTATTTTAAGCTCTTAAGACCAATAACATTTATGTCTTACAACATTTGTTTCATACCCGACAGCATAAACATTTTAAATGTCTTACCTAACTGCTGTTTCTGGATTTCGTGTAAGATTGTCTAGATTTCCTGTGGCATAGTAGTGAGAAGTTTCAACAATGGCGTCAACGTGTCCTAAAATAGAAGCTTTCAAAAAGTGCTGAAAAGCTGCAGACTGTAAAAGACAAAAAAAGACAGACGCAGGAATGGATGACTAGTTTCATAGAAATAGGTAATTAAAATTATCCTGGATCCAAAGTCCAAGATAGCATTACTATATTTCAATTTAGACCACTTGACCTAAATGCATTTAGCCCTCAGTGGCAGTAGCTACCTACATGCTGTTAAAAGCACCTTTCTATATTATTCATATTATTCTAACTCACTTGTGTTTAATGATGATTTAACTAATGATGGCAGCAGAATTCAATCTGAAGTTTATAGAAACATTGGTCAAGTTAGTTTCCAGATCTAAATTCACTTGAGCATGCATTTCACATGGCGAAAAAAACTGAAGTGAGAACACCCTAAGAATAGGCAAGAACTTAAAGTGACTGTGGCAAAGCACCTCAAATGACTGCATAAAGAGTTTGGGATATGCAAATAAATACTGATTATTATGCTCTAGAAAGTGAAGACCATGTCTTGTGGTGATCTGAAATCACTGGGTTGAAAACAAAGCTTTTTTTTGTTATAATATGATTCAATGTATGCATTTTACCATGCAAAAATAAGATGTACATTATATGGTGCTTTAATTCATACTAATCTCATAATCACAAATACAAATTGCTTGACTGCAAAGCAGAAACAATAGTTTTGGCTTTGAGGCCCAATATACAGTATTTAGAGCATACTGCATTAATTGTACCAGGGAAACTTTAGTTCCCTTCAGTTTTGTTTAATTCTGATTTTTCTGAGCATGCCATTTTCTACAGATAGATTTCTGCACTTCTGTTGTAGGGTATAGAGGGTGGCATAGGGGCAGTTATCAGCAATGCAGCGCTGCGCTGGGGCCCTGGATTCAATTCCAGACTTGGGTGCTACCTGCATGGTATGTTCTCCCTTTGTTCATGTGGCTTTCCTCTGGGTGCTCCAGTTTCCTTCCACAGTTCAAAACCGCACTGATATGTCAATTGGCTTCTGGGAAAATTGGCCCTAGGTGTGGGTGTGTGTATGACTGTGTTTGTGTCTGGACGTGCCCTGCGATGCACTGGCATCCCATTCAGAGTGTACCCTGCCCATGCCTGTATGCCAGGACAGGCTCCGGCTCTGGATCTCCTGTGACCCTGAATTGGAAGAAGTGGTTAGAAGATGGATGAATGTTTTAGGGCATAATCCCAAAAGTAATTCTAATCCTCTGAAGGGTACTTGGTTTTTCGCTTTTCACTTTGTCTTCTGCACAAGTAATCTAACCATTATGGTATTCGTGAAATATTCATAGCCTTTGCACTGCAGGGCTGGTGTTATCAGGTTCAGGGAGAAGCCTCTGTGACCCTTCTGTCCCTTAAACCAATGTCTTCTTTTTCACCATCTCTGTTCTTCCTTTTTACTGGTTTATAGGTATTTACCAAAATCGTTCCACCAAATTGGCATTGTACTTTCATGTAGTAATAGTTTTGAGTGATATTTAATCAAAACGGGTCCCTTTGAATTCCAGAAAACGGCCTTTCTTTTCTGATGGCTCAGTGTATAATATCCTGAGCAATGAGGTGTCCTAATTCTTCCAGTAAATGGACTTGTTTGATTTTTTTATTGTTTGAGTCCCAGTCCTCAATTCATGTCCATTAACATGACCTGAGATGCACCAGATGCACAAGATGGTTGGATCCTCATTGAAAATATCTCTAGATTTTTGTCGGTGCTTATCTCGAGGAAAGATGTTTAGGGCTGATGTTCCAGGGACCCATGGCAGGTGGAAACACATCCACTGGAAAGACAAGACTCTCCTGCTATCTAATCTATCTGTAATTAATCATGTTTAGACTCCGTTGATTAGTTTACATTCATTTGCTGCCCAATGTTGCCATGAAGGTCGATGCTGATGAGCATATGAAAACAGTAGGGCTTCTGGATATTGTGTTATTTTTTAAAGGATTCAAACCCCAGAAGTTGGTTCACCATCACAATATACACTGTGTAATTGCTGATTTCATTACAATTACCACAGAAATGTGTTGTGCTGGTGAAGGGGAAGTGTGTCTTAATCACTGATCCTCCAGCCAAGAAGAGAACAAATAAAAAAACATGTAAATGAAAGTTAAGTAATAAGCTTTCAAATTAGCCGTGAACCATGTTGCAGTTATGAACTGAAATATATTAAATATGTTTCAATATAAGATATATGAATTCATTCTTAATATATTAATTGAAATATAACTATATCTTTTCACATACATCCTTAGATGCCTTTTTTGTGTTCCATGTGACAAGATGGAGGTTCTTGTCTGAAACCACACTTCCTGGAAGTCAATAGGGTATGACCTGCCATCCTTAATCATCTGACCAATTAATGGAAGACAATTGCTCTGGTGACAGTTAAGATCAATAAATGGGGCGCTTCCAATATGGCTGCAATTTTCCTGCTTTCCAGGAAGAGGGTGGAACCTGTGCTATGTCCTGCTCAGAGGCAGAAAGGAACAGAAAGAAGCAAACAGCCGATAAGCCAGTGCATGTTGTATGAGATTTGGAAGCTAAAAAGTTTTTAATTGAGAAGCAAGCTTAGTTGCCTGACTGTTATAGAAAGGTGACACAAAGTTAGTCAGGAGTTCTTAAATAGCTTATGTATTTACTTTTTTAGTTCCCTGCACTGCAAATAAAAGGAGCACTAGTTTGTACCTTCTGGCTGTATTTGTGTGCCTGTTTTTCCTGAGACCCACCTATTTAAAGATCCCGTTAAAGCAGCTCTGCAAATATTTAAAGATCCATGGAAAATATGTTGATAACACTGATCTCCATTGAGAAAAACAATGTAATCTGTATGTAATATGAAGTTATAGTTTATGGTCTATCTATACTCATCTATCCAAGCTTTAATCATGCTTATGGAGCTACTTACTTCATTCTTTGATGGATTTCTTGGGTGGTGACCATTTAGATGAAATACTCCCAGATTATATAATGCATCTCTACTTCCTTTTTCAGCAGCCTTTTCAAAGTACTTCACTGCTGTCACCATATCTGCCTTAAAGGTGCTATAATACCATCCCAAACCGTTGATAGCCTCAACACAGCCCTAACCAAACAAGAAAAAAAGATGTTTTAAACACAAAAGATGATTAGTTTAGACCCCTTACTTCCTTTACAATTTCATAACCTTTTCTTGCCTTTCAATAATCATGAATAGGGCAAAACACTGTGAGAATCTGTTAAGGATTTTTAAATCATAGGATACCATTTAAAATTTCTTCTTCAATAAATAACATACGTTATCCATACGCAATAATAATTGTTTCTTAAAAAGAAGGTATTTTCTAATTACATAATATCTTGAGATATGCAAAATGAACTCACCATAGATGCCGCTTTTCTCATCATTTGTAAACCCAGAGTTTTGTTCTTCTTCACTCCGTGACCCTAAATAACATTTTTTTGTAGTGGAGAGTTGTGTCAGCTTACAAGCCAGAAAGGAACAAGCAGAGCTTAATTCTATACTAAAAAGTATAAAGAAAAAAAACACCAAGCTTTGGTGTTTGAAGACTCCATAGCCCATTTTTTTCTTTAACTTTTTAGCATGGATTTCAAGCATCACCTTGAGGTTGACCTAAACATTTATTTAGAAAATATTTAAACTGTGTGCATAGGTAATGTACGAGGCAGCAATCAAAACAATTTTTTGAATGAAATAATTTATGACTCCATAAAGATTCATCTGGCAAATTCATTGCTTGGTTCAGTTTATCAGGGCAATAAGAAGAAAAAGCTCCCACTGTTCACAGATATGCAGGGTCATTGATGCAAAGCAACAAGTGTGACCACCCCGTGCCAGACCCAGACACATGCCGTATATGAGGCATCTACTGTGTAAGATGACCAGGGGAAGGGTCATTCATAACAGGTATTTTTGGAATGACCTACTTAAAACACTAGATATAGACCTAAGCAAAATGGCTGCCAAGAAGAATCAGCTGACCCGTATATGGAAATGGTCTACCCTGAGAAACAATGAGACACAGCTGAGCCTCATCAGGAACCGAAATATAAGTGCCCCGGAGGCAGTGAACAGGGCGGAAGCCGATAAGGTGAATGCGGTTTGGAGGAAGAGAGAGGAAAGAGGATTGTGTTAAAGATCGGACTAGAGAATAACAGACTACTGAAAGGAGAAACGGTTTATGGTTTTCGGATTTCGGATTGTGGATAAGGATACATCGCGGATTGGCTTTATTATGGACTTTTGGAATTCGGATCGTATCAGGATTAAGAGAACGACTTACGGACGGGATTTGGAAGACGATTGGATGGAAGAAACGCCACGGAACACAAGAAAGAAAAGTGTGGTGTGAGTACTTCTCTAATTTACATAAACTTTCCCCCGGAGACACCACAATTGGTGGAGGATGCCGGCAGTCGCTACTCACATTTGAGAATTGAAGAAAGTAATTTTTTTTGTGTGTGTGGGTTTCGTGTTGCGTGTGTGAGAAAACAAACAATGGAACAGTTAATGTAGCAACTGTCCCAGGCTACCCTCACCCAATTTCAGGCTTTAAAAGGACAGCAAGAAGCTATCCAAGCGCAACAGGAGGCAAATCAAATCCAAACCGAAACTAACCAACGAATTATAGAGGAGCAGAAATTAGTGAGAGAAGAATTGCAAAGATTAAGGGAAGAAATCAGGCAGACCCCCGTAACAGGGAGATACACCGTTCAGGCTGAACAAATTGGGCTACAAAAGATGACAGAACTTGATGATGTGGAAGCTTATTTAACCACTTTTGAAAGAACTGCCTCTCGAAATGCATGGCCCAAGGAGCAATGGGCCGGGAGAGTAGCGCCTTATTTAACTGGAGAAGCCCAAAAGGCCTATTATGATTTAAAAGAAGAAGATGCAGAGAATTATGAGACTCTGAAAAAGGAGATTTTGGCAAGACTAGGGGTAACCATGGCAATACAAGCGGTCCGGTTTCACAATTGGAGATACCAAATGGACAAGCCTATGAGGTCTCAGATGTTTGACCTAGTACATCTGGCAAAGAAATGGCTCCAGCCAGAAAAATTTAGCCCAGGACAGGTGGTAGAGAAGGTGGTGTTGAATCACTTCGTGAGAAGTCTGCCTGTTCATCTGAAAAGGGAAGTGAGTGATGAGGATCCCCAGACACTAGATCAGGCAGTGGATTTAGTGGACAGACACCATGCCACGGATGCCTTGATTAGGGAGGAAAAAGGGGACTTTCGAAAAGAGGAGAGAAGAAGCCCCAAGAGTCTGGAAACTAAAATGAAGTATCGGCCGATAAAGTACAGTGATGATTGAGGGCCTACACAGAAACCCCTTCGGGAAAGGTCAGACTCAAGAGCCCGACCATGGGAAGAAACCTGACGATGTTTTAATTGTCACGAAGAAGGGCATTTAGCCAGCCATTGCCCCTGCCTGTCCAAACCCATGCAGGTAGACCCAAGAGATGAAGCCAAGTGTAACTACCTTACAGCACGGGTCCCAACCTGCGAGGATCCCAACCTTACGAAAATCGAGATAGGGGGAGAACCTGTCGAGGCCTTGTTGGACTCCAGCAGTACTGTGACCCTGGTGACCCCTACAATACTTCCCAAAGAACTGGAGATCTGGGGAACAGAGGGGATACCTATTACTTGCATTCACAGGGACACCAAGGTCTATCCGACGGTAGAAATTAGCATCTCTACGGAACAGGGGACATACCGTTCAACTGTCGGAGTGGTTGAGCAGTTGAATTACCCTGTGGTACTGGGACGAGACTGTCCCCACTTCCTCCAAATTTGGAACACTGTCCAAACAGCTAGGCAAAGACCAATTCCCTGTCCTGAAGGCTGGGGTGACGCCCCTAACAATGTCCCTGATGAGACGGACCCACAAGAAGGAGGAACTGAACTTGGGGATGAATTTGTAAATATGGATTTACTGGACTTGGAACGACTAGAACGTCGTGGTAGGTTTGGGACGGCCCAATTAGAAGATGGAAATTTGAGACATGCGTGGGGACATGTCAGGAAAATAGGTGGGAAGTGGTGTACTGATCCTAGTACATTGGGTTACCCATATTTCATGATAAAAAATAATCTCCTCTATCAAGTGCAGCAGAAGGGACAGGAAGAGGTGAAACAACTCTTGTTTCCCCGGGCCTACCAGAGGAAGCTCCTCAACTTGGCCCATAGCCACCTTCTGGGTAGACACCTGGGGGTAAAGAAGACATCCGAGAGACTACTCTCTAGGTTCTTTTGGCCAGAGATCTATAAGGCCATCGAGAAGTATTGTCGGGAATGCCCGGAGTGTCAGAAAACTGCTCCATGACCTTATTATAGAAACCCTTTGATTCCCCTCCCAATTATTGAAACCCCCTTTGAATGGATTGGGATGGATTTGGTGGGGCCCCTAATTAGAACCACCAAAGGTCACCAGTATATTTTAGTGATAGTGGACTATGCTAAAAGGTACCCTGAAGCCATTCCGTTGAGAGCTGCCACTGCCAAAAACATAGCTAGGGAGCTAGTACAACTGTTCTCTAGAGTCGGAATGCCTTAAAGAGATCTTGACTGATCAAGGAACTCCTTTCACGTCTAAAGTCATGCAAGACTTATGTAAGCTACTGGGTATACATCAGATCCTCCACCAATTGTGGTGTCTCCGGTGGAAAGTTTGTGTAAATTAGAGAAGTACTCACACCATCCAATCATCTTCCAAATCCCGTCCATAAGTCGTTCTCTTAATCCTGATCCGATCCGAATTCCAAAAGTCCATAATAAAGCCAATCCGCGATGTATCCTTATCCACAATCCAAAATCCGAAAACCATAAGCCGTTTCTCCTTTCAATAGTCTGTTATTCTCTAGTCCGATCTTTAACACAATCCTCTTTCCTCTCTCTTCCTCCAAACCGCATTAACCTTATCGGCTTCCGCCCTGTTCACTGCCTCCGGGGCACTTATATTTCGGTTCCTGATGAGGCTCAGCTGTGTCTCATTGTTTCTCAGGGTAGACCCTTTCCATATACGGGTCAGCTGATTCTTCTTGGCAGCCATTTTGCTTAGGTCCATATCTAGTATTTTAAGTAGGTCATTCCGAAAATACCTGTTACGAATTACCCTTCCCCTGGTCATCTTACAACCGACACAGACATATCACAAGTGTTTGTGGGAGGGCATGTATTGCAAACACCTTCTAACAGCTCTTTCACAGAGAGTATGCGGTTGATCAGCTTGCTGTGAAACAGGGATTCAACTCATCTCACAATTGTCCATTTGGGTGTTTACTTGGGCCATCATGATGCCCAATTCTACATATCAACAACAGATTAGATTTGTAGCTCTGGCTGTATACAGCTAAGCACTATCGTGTTAGAAAAGGAGCTGTTTGTTTCCACGAGGTTGCACTGACAGAGGAGGGATATGGTTGAGATGCAAGATGTTGTCCACACAGAGTTGGACAGCGAAATTAGGCTGTACGTGTTTTGCTCTGAACTAAACACCCCTACTCTACTAAAACAACAGTTCTGTGGAAATTGCTCATCTTAGCATTGATAGATTCAAAGTCATCCAACAATTTGGATTAAACCTAGATTGACCTTGAGTAAATTACATCTTCCCATTTTCTGTAACCAAGGTAACATTCATTTGCTACCCAGTGTCGTAATGTCTTAATTTTCTTCAGATTTTTCTACTACTAACTGTCCAGTTACAAGTCCTGACGATAGCAATTGCTGCAGCTCCTAAAAAGGTGTTTAATACACATGTTTAAGTCACATTAACAGACAAGATTAGTCTGCTGTATGAAGATTAATGACACAGCTGCTGGCATTCCAGTATTCAACTACTTGGCTTCTCTCTGCTAGTCATGGCATCAGATCAATGTGTAGGTAGAGTTTATTAATGAGTTGGTTTTATGGGGCTGGGCTGCACACGCATCATGACATCCTCACAGTACTAACATTCTGTCAAATTAATGGACTGCTGCATTTATTCTATGACTGTCACCATTCAGAAACAGCACAACACACTCCAAAACATTCTATAAGGATTAAATTTGAATTCAAATTGGCAATAAATATTAGTAGAGGATTTTAACTACATTTTATAACCAATAACTTTATTGTATAACTCTGTTTAATGTGTAGGATATTTCCAAATATACTGAGGCAGTCATTATTCCTTATCGCCATGCTTCCTTTTACCATGTACCTACTATCTACATTTAAATCTATGCAACTGGTGCAATTTAATACAAATCCCACATTTAAAAAAAAAAGCTGTGCAAAATCAACATAGAATTTAAACTACTTTTATTTTAGGGATTGTTACCACCAATATAAAATAAGTCATATTGGCTATGTTCAAATTCATTTATTTATTTTGGAAATGAAGTGCTTTGTAGTGTACCAGTTCAAAATATCACTTCACTGTGCCTTCACTGACATTTGCTGAGCTAAAGGGATTTGTAATATTCAACGGATATGTTACATTTTACTACACTATACTGCTTAGGAAGATATAGTTACAGCATATACAAAACATACAAGATAAAATATCTTACTACCAATAATCTTTTATTTATATAAGTTGAAAAAGAAAAAAATACTTAATTATTCATGTATTAACCCTTTTGTAACTTATAATGTTTCAAAAATTAAAAAAAATCTTACTGAAAATAACTTCATACATTTTATCAAAGATTTCCTTTTTATACTGTATGTTTCACTTTTATATGTTTCAAATTCAGGTATTTCACACACTAGTTCTCAGAAAATTACAAATATAAGAATTTTCCCATCTTGAGCCTGTATTTTATAAAAGACTGCATTAAATACCTGAATGAAGTAATTTGCATTGAAAGCAGGGTGTTTGTATCTGTGAATGTAGAATATTGAATATAGAATATTGAATACTGGATATAGAATGTAGAATACCTCACAAATGAAGTGTACAATTCACAGAAAGATGATATTTCATTAAAAAACTAAACAGTTCTTACCTTAATCAATATAACTGAGAGGTCATACATTGACTGAGCATCTTTCAGTTTTAGAGCACTTTTGGCATACCACTTTACTGCTGTTTCAATATCCTTTGACACACCATGTTGTCCCCAAAAAAGCATTCTTGCCAAGTTTCTCTTTATAAAAGAATAAACATCACAAAATCATAATCATTGAATTATTTTTTTAAATCCATTGGTTAGCAAGAATAGAACCTACTTGGGCTTCCAAGTCCCCACGCTGTGCTTGAAAATTGAGATAATGGAATATATCATCTTCCTCATTTGTTTGAGACTTCAGTGCCATCTCATCAGAAAGTAAGATGTATTCTGTTGTATATTGCTTCCAAAAAAATAAAAAAAACAACACAATATAACAGTGTAGGGCACAGGCATAAACACAACTCACAACTGGCAACCCACTGAAGCTAAGCAGGTATGAGCCTGGTCAGTGCCTGGATGAGAGACCTCCTGAGAAAAACTAAGGTTGCTGCTGGAAGAGGTGTTAGGGGGGCCAGCAGGGGGCGCTCACACTGCAGTCCATGTGGGTCCTAATGCCCCAGTATAGTGACGGGGACACTATTCTGTAAAACAGGCGCTGTCCTTTGGATGAGACGTAAAACCGAGGTCCTGACTCTCTGTGGTCATTAAAAATCCCAGGGCTTTTCTCAAAAAGAGTAGGGGTGTAACCCCGGCATCCTGGCCAAATTTCCCATTGACCCTTACCAATCATGGCTTCCTAATAATCTCCATCTATGAATTGGCTTCATTACTCTGCTCTCCTCCCCACTGAGAGCTGATGTGTGGTGAGCGTTCTGGCGCACTATGGCGCACTATGGCTGCCGTCGCATCATCCAGGTGGATGCTGCACATTGGTGGTGGTGGAGGGGAGACCCCATTACCCGTAAAGCACTTTGAGTGGAGTGTCCAGAAAAGCGCTATATAAGTGTAAGCAATTATTATTATTATTAAATAGGGGTACCAATAATCTCCTTAGCATGTCATTTAACATATTTAGTGCTAACATGTGGCACAACTGGCTATTTTGTGCATTTTCTTCAATATTAATTCGGTACAACACACAGGAAATGTTCACCTTGACAAAAGAATACTCTAATTTTCAACTGAAATATTAAATGTTTTATTTACTTCAGATTCTTGTACTTCCCACCGATCCACAGAGGTCATTTTCCCAATATTAGCATAGTAACTGTATGAAAGGTCATAATCCTGTGGGTACCCATCAATTCCTTGCATGTGCTTGTAACCAAGGTGCATGAGAGCCATCCTTTCATCTCCCTGGGCAGCTATCAAACTATAAAGATGTCCCTGTATACGAAATAAGAAGAAAGGTCAATTACTGAATTATCTGAAAGCAAGTTAAAATGGATTGAACACATATACAGTATAGAATACATATATGTATTTTCTATACATGCATGGTATGCTGATCTTTTATATTTTTATATATATATTTCATATTTAATATAGAGATTCAAGAATTAGGTAAATGTATGGTTATACTTCATGTCAATATTCCAATACAGGGCCATGCTGTGGAAGTGGTAAACACCTTTACCTATCTTTTGAAGCAGCCCCATAACACAGGGAGCAGTGAGTCAGGAATATGATGTTGAATTTATGTGCATCTGCATGTATGTGCTGGACAGAAATATCTGGCACTCAATTATATAGCTTAACACAATAGTTGTGTCTATAGATGCCTGTCGTACATCTTTTCTGTGTTATTGTACACATCGGAGACCTGTTTGACCACTTCCAACCTCAAGCACCATCTGGATACATTCGACTAGTGCTGTCTGCATTAGATAGTGCAAATTGTCATATATTGCAATCCATCACCAATGCAGAAGTCTGAGCCGCAACTAGGCAAGAGTCTGTGATGACCCTGATGAATGAAAACCTCTGAGGTTCATCTTGGAGCACTTTTTGTGGCAATGAAGAGATATCATACTGCACATTGTACGGAGCAGAGCTAAGCATTGCAACGTTTAGCAACACACTGTGGTCAAAGCAATGCCCCAGCTAGGGATTTGCCATGGATCATAATGTATGGTAGAGGGAGATTAATATTTAATTCCTATTAATTGTATTTGCGGTGCTGGGGCTCGTTGTGTAGTGCGCTGGTCTGTGGTCGATGAGAGTCCGGGTTCAAATCCGCAGAAAGTTGTTGTATGCGAAAGGACAAATTCCTAATTCAAGAAATTGTATATGGCCAATAAAGTGATCTTATCTTATTAGAGAGCTACAGAGACAATGGCACTAAGCCATTTTAGAAATAAATGCAGTGGTAAAAACATTAATGTTCATAAGTTCAAAACTTGAAAAATCAAAGCTACACAATAAAATATGAGGACATATTATGAGGTCAAATTAATCTTAAAGATTTCACAAAAAATAATTTAAATTGGTGAGATGAGATTAGTTATGTACTTTGTTTCTTAATATACAAATGAGGTATTAAAATCCAATTATCACCAGAGCAGGTAGACAAAGCAGTATACAGATTTACTTGTACCTGTACCAAATCCACTGGTAGGCCTAGTCCTGCCTCATGAATGATAGCCAAGAAGGTGGATGCTTTATGATACCCACAGCAGCTTGAAATCTGCAAATATGGAATCAGCGACCGTACAAGCCCAAGCCCTCCTTGCTGGGTTAATCTCTCCAAAACCATTTCATAAACATGTCTCCCAAATTCCTTTGTGACATCCATATCCCAGAAACCTTAAAATAAAAATCATAAAAGGCATTTTAAAAATAGAGCTCAAAGGTTGTTTGCAGTGTTGCTTTAAGTATTTTAGTACCTTCCTCTCTGTACATTTGACTAAAAACTGTTCTTTCCAAGACGCAGTAAGAACACTGAATCATTTATGTTGTCAAATGCAATTATTAATCATGCAGCACAACTAAACTCGAGCGTAGGTCGAGGTTAAAGGTCAAAGGTTGTAATATCCCTGTAAAATATGTTACAGCCCATGTCCCCCAAGTTTTACACTCCTTGTTACCTCCTGAGGATGAAATAAAATTACAAAAAGTGTATAAATGCACGTGTCATGGGAAGCACATGCTTGCAAGTTAGAAGCAATTTTAAATTAAAACTTAAAAAAATAACCTGGACACAATTTTAAAGTATTCTTATTTCGGTTGATAATGACATCATACTTCATAATATTATATTTGTCACGATTAATGACTTAATGTCTTTTGTTGGTAGTTTAGTAATAAGTATAGATGACTAAAACAAAAAAATATATATCCATCATCATATCTTGATATGATCAAAGGATTTAAAGCACATTTATACCACACATTTATTTCCCACATATTAATATATCATACTAGAATGGAAATGTATGATATTGCAAATTTAAATTTTAGATCCATTTTTTTTACTATTCAAAATACAAGATTATATTAAATTATAGTTAAGTTGCACATATGAGAAAATATAGATTTTTATTCATCAAGAAAAATCTTGTCTATCATTTTGCATTTTATTAAAAGATAGGTATCATCTGAAGAATCACTTGCAACACCACCTGCTAAACAGTGACCTTCACATGTATTGGGACAACATAGTCAAAACAGTTATTTTGCTTTACAGTCAAACAATTTGGTAAACACTTTAATAAACTGACACACCACAGGGTACACAGGGTACAGCAGGAAAGAACACACTTCCTCACACTTCCTCACACAAGTGTGTCACATCTGAGTTGTTAATAGGGATAGAAAAGCATTACCAGATCCTCCAACCAAATGAAAAGGGTCACATTTCCAGTTTTCTTTCAAAAATAATTGTTTTTTTAGTGTATCAGAGAAATCTGAAAATAATCACTTAGGCAACTTTCAGAAGATCAGTTTTCACTTTTTCTTTGTGGAATTATTTTCTGAAGAATCTGACTGGATTCACCTCCCTCTGCCTAACCCAGGATGCCAACCTTATAATGCCAAGAGAGATCCTCCAGTTTTGCAACTTTGCTTTTCCGGTCAATTCAGCTTCATTGCATTATCTATCTTTTATCTTTTTATCTTATTTAATATTCTTTTGCTCATCTGATACTATCAATTAATGAGAACTGATGATTGCTGGACAGTTCATTTCTGAACGGTTCATTTTGCACAAGTTGCCAGCAACCCATGAACACCATCTAAGTTTAAGTTCTTCCAACCTCTTCTTAATTAACGTTGAATGAAAAATCTGTCTTTTCCATGCCATTTTTATAGGATAACAAATACAAAATTAAAAAAGAGAGGAACACCAAAGGCAGTCCAAAAGTGTTGCAAGCAATAGGAGCACTTTCACTCATGTAGTCATGTAGTCAATTTTTTCCACTTAAAACTAATATTGATTCAAAAAGATTCATTCAAAGAAATCTAATAATATCCTCATTCTTTCTGTAGTCAATGGAAATAAAAAATACATTTGTTTGATACATACCAGAAGAGAGATTCCAATCTGCTGTCTGCATTAGACTGATAAGAGTCTGGTGATTTTTCCATGTCTCCAAACTCCAGGGCAATTTGTCACAAACAGGCAGCTGGCCAAATTTGTTATTTAAATATAAAAAATATGAGTCACATGTGCCTAAAATATATGAAAATGAAAAATGTGTACAGATTTAGAAGTATGTACATTGATATCCAGTTAAATTTAGAGCATTATATAATTTCCTGATCCTGTTTTTATTGCATAGTGAAATATGTTTTGTTAATTATTTTATTTTTTTTCAAAATCATGTTTCCCTACAGTAAATAACAGATTTCAAATATACTTACAGTACAAGCACAGATTTCCTGGAAATCTTACATGTGGATGGGTAATGCTTTTTTAGTTATGTTTAGTTTTTCACTATGTTTCTTTATTTTGTGGGTTTGCCACACATTAAAAAATGTAATCCCAAATAAAATAGCAATTACTAAAACAAATATTATTAATACAAAAACTTTAAGAAAAAAACTACATACAGTAGTAAAACCTAAATAGAACAATAGCAGATAAAATGAAGTATATTACAAAATTTCAAACTGGTTTAAATGAGCTGCCACAATACTCTACAGTACACGAGCAGAATATAATAAAATAATTTCCTTTAATTTCTTACTTTTGTTTGTGATGTCTCTACTTTGTTTAAGTATCTGTAGAAAAACTGGGATAATTTCTGATATGTTGTCACACATTTGATATTTCTGATCCAGCTCCTCTAACATCTTCTGAGGAAACAGGGGGTTAACCACCTACAAATCACAAGTCTTGTCAGTTTCATAGTGCATTATCATACTTTAATAACTGCAGAGGAAAACTAATCTTTACTGTCCTATTTTTGCTCTTTCAATAGCTTCCTGAATCATCTGTTGGAATCACCCCACTCTCTTGTATAAATAATAAAGTCTTAATTTAATTCCTTTCAATATAAGTTATACAATAATTATTACTTTAAGTAGTGGTTATATTTTATTAACTGAAATTCTACTGAAGTATTTATTGCTGGATTGCTGAGCATATATCTTTCAAAAACACACCTTGATTTCATATGAAAAAGGTTATGCATATGAAAAATATCTGGTGTAAACACATCTACTACTGATTAATCTGTAAATAATCTTAATTCATTCTACTAGAAATTCACAGTTCTTTGTGATAAATATTAATGCACTGTTATAATAATTAATAACCTCCATATTTCTTTAACTGGTTAAAGCTGACCATGTGTCCAGCAGGATTAAAGAAAGTAGGAAGTCAACCCTGGTTCATTTCAAAATATATATATATATTGCAATTTCTAAATGCTGCTGTACAGCAAACTTTCCAATTCAAGCTTTAATGGTTGACTGTTAGTCTGATACAATATCCAGGATACCTGGAACATTTGGTTAACAGTTGGTCTTTTCAAAAATTAAATATATTAAAACTGAAGGTAAGTTAGGTAATAAGCAAATCAAAGCATAATGCAGCAGAAAATCTGTTAGAAACACAAACAGTGCTACAGAAGGGTAACTGTTATATGATTCATTACTTACAGATTCGAATCCATTTGCTTCAAGACGATAGTACTTCACTGGGCCAAAAAAGCCCTGTATGCTGGGCAAAAACCTGCTGCCTCCAATTACAAAGTATCCAGAAGTGTCATTGTAGTGTATAGCACTGTCAAAACTGGAAAATATACATTAGTTAACATCTTCTAAAATGTAGACTCATTTTATTTACAGCTTCCTGCCACTGGATACAATTTTGATTCATACAGGAAATATAGTTTTTTATTAACAATTACCACTTGAAACATGATTCAGAGAAAGTACCCATGTGCTTTTCTGTGGCTTCTGGTTTGTGCAGAGCTATACTGTACCTGAAATTAATTTCCTATGGATAAATGAAACTTCTTTGCATACGTGTATGGGAAAAATAATAGAAGAATAAAATATTATCTCAGATTTTGACTTAATGATTGCTTATTTGTTTCTGTGTTAACACAGTTACAGACTCTACAATCATACATGACAAATATGTTTATCATCAAAGTCAAAACCATAGAAAACCATTCTTACAGAGTCAGAATTCTCAGTTTCATAACTAAAGCAAAACAAAAATATGTTTTGCAAATTATTTCCTCAACTATAATTTTCTAATGTCATTAATTCTGTAATTTAAGATTCTTGTATTAGTACTTGTTTATTCATTAATTCTTTTGTTTATTGAGATGATGTACCCAGAAAGGAGCTAAGCATAACCTAAGCAGAAAGGAGCTAAGCATAACCAGATACTGTTTTGAACATACAGATATATTTATATAAATATTTTTATTGACTTTGTTTGTGTAAACTTACATGTATGTATGTTTATTTTCAACCGTTTCTTTTATAGACTTCCAAGCAGTGACATTCAATGTGACCTGAAAAGCACAGCAAAAGTAAACAGGCAGAATCCATAAAAATAGAAACAAATTAATATAAATCAAGTCTGGTGTGCTCCTGGTATGACACAAAATCGATTCAGGACCTGTACTTCAACTGTCCTTATGGTATTATGATTAATTTAATTACAAATTAAAGTTATTCCAGTGCAACCTGTGCAATCTGCCACCATGATAATAGTCATTACTAAAAACAGCAATCACTTCTACTTTCAGTGTAAACATCTGATAATCAGGGAAGGAGGTCAGCACAAGAGCCAGAAATGTCAGAATGAGGAAGCAAAACAAGACATTGGAGAAATCTCATCATGACTGGTTTGTACAGTCCACAACTTAATATCTCTTTTAACAATACTTGCTCGAGTGTGTGGATCCATATTGGCCTTTTCAGTTAAATTTGGGTTGATGCAAATATAATCATCTTCAACAGCAGGGGATAGTGACTGAATGATGTCAACAACTTGTAGACCTTCTTGTACGATGCAAAGTAACAAGTAAAGGTTTATTCCTTGCTGAGAAAAGAAGACAAGAAACACAACATTTTGGCTGTGGAGCCTACTTCATCCACTTCGACCTGAAGAAGGCTCCACAGCCGAAACATTGTGTTTCTTTTCTTTTCTTCTCAGCATGGAATAAACCTTTACTTGTTCCTTTGTAGCCTACACATGCTGATGCAGCTACCTACCTGATCTTCTTGTATAATCACATCTTAATCCAAAATTGCACCCGTAGGTGCTTCCATTTTCAAATAATGTCACTATTGCTTTAGATACTCAAAGATTAAACACTCTTGTGGGATGTGTAAAGGTGCCGACTAGTCTATGCATGTTCTTTTATTTCTATACACAAAAGTTACAGATGAACAAACAAGATACTAATAATCTCAGTAAAGGTAACTGACTTTTGCCAATTTCCTTGTAAGACAGCTTGCAAATTAAGAAATGATTAATAGCTAAAGCTTACGTAATACTCCAAAGTCTAAGGCATCTAAAGTGTGCCTTAAACTTGGTGTTAATCCAAAATATTAAAGTTAAAACAAATATTACATCTTATTATATGAGGTTTTGCAGATCAAGAGGAAAAGGTTCAGGATTGTGCCTAGACTATGTCTGTTTGCAATATACACACTGTATATTTAAAATAAATCACAGAGATTAAATAGGTTTACTCAACAGCATTTCATAAAGGTATCTGTAATACAGGCCATGCAATTAGCTTAACCTGTCAGGTTACATTTGCCTACATCACCAAAATGAGTTCTCCTGCATTTTGTTTAAATGCCATGAAGGACAGCAACTGATGCAAAGAATAATTGTTTTCACACACACACAGTTGGTCTAGAGCACAATTATAAGTAAAAAAAGAAACACAACTTAGCAGGTTACTGTATCATAAGTAATAACCATTACATATTTAGTATATACACACTTGAAAATGTTTTATTTTAAAAAATCACTAAATCCCATTATATATTTATCAGATACATTTATCAGATTTAAGTGATTTCCAGCCACTGCAAAAGAGCAATATCTTGAGCTTTGGACTATACAATATTTGTTATGTCACTATGAAATTGCTGTGATCATGTTTTTTTTATTTCAAGCTTAAATGAAAACAAGGTGAATCTTTAATATGGAAATCGATATCAGACTGTGTCTTCTGTTGAAGAAATATCCTTCATTATGTTCATGCTGAACTGTAAGGTGTTTTTATTTTAATAATGGATAAGCCTTAGTACAATCAGAATCAGAGGTAAATGTCCATTTGAACTTTCCTCATTGCGTATTTTATTCAGTTTTGTGAGGCTCAGAGGTACAGAGTGGAGATTTTTTTTAATTTCACCACAGTACTGGAACATACCTTTGTTCCTTCCAGAGACACATCCAGGCGATACCACATCTTTAAGGAGAGTCCAGTAAAGGATTTGAAAGCACTGTCTTTTCCTGATGCAAGATGGACCTGGATAATGATTTCCCCTAAAAATATTACACAGTTTGTGACTCACAAAGTGGAACAGAAAAACTTTTCCTTGAAAAAAGAAAGAGATACAAATGACGGAACTGAGATGTACAGTATGAAGCTTCTAGTGAGCCAAGAGGAAACTCCAGCTCAGGGTACTGGAGGAATGTTTTGACTACATTCTCCTTCAACAACCTGGAAATAATTATTAATTTGAACAAACCCAAGTCATCCAGATGGAAAATTTAAGGTTCTATTAAAGATATTATTAATCACATTAAGCATAACTCTTTAATACAGTACTATGTTTGTCTAATAATTCTTTGATCTACTTCCTGAGGTATTCAATCTCAAAGCAACAGACCATCATGTTATAAATCTTTTGAAGGACAATAAAACCTGGAAATAGCTTTAGGTTATTAATGATGACTTTCATCATTTATCTTGTACCATTTATTTTTAAAAGTTATTTCTGTTGATTTCCTTACTTAATGCTAAATTCGTTTCTGTGAAGACTCCAATATGAATTCTAACTGGACAATCTGTTTTGTTTCATGACAGTCAAGAATTAATTATTGTTTTAAACACTGTTTAGTAAAGGATTGCATACAGCAAATGACATTCTTAAAAATACAGTATGTAAGTTTGCATAAAGAATCTAGGAAATGTCAACTTTCCAGAGGCCAGAGCTGACTGACATATAATGCTTATCCATCTGTTAATGTGTTAAGACTAAGGCTGACCTCTAGTCACACACTTCTGATCATAAATATTCAGTACAATACTTGATCCCAGAAGGAAGAAGCCTCAAATAAACAAAAATGCACCACCAAGTACAGGATTTCTAATTATGCTTTAATAGGTCAGATTGAACTTTGCTTTAATGCAGGCCTTGGAAAAAACGTTGAGCACAACTACAGTGTACCTGTCAGGTATTAAACCCACTGAATCAATTATATTATTTTAAATGCCTTTTATCCATTGTTTTGAAATGTACAATGTTTACAAACATATAAATGCATGTGCATTAAGGAACTTGCTTTGTCAAAAACTTGTTAAAACTAGGAAAAAGTCCAATTTACATATTACCATCTACTTAATATAATCAATTTAATTTATTTAAATATAATCCATGGATTATTTTAATTAATATCCAAGGATTGCATATACTCAAAATACAATCTGACATCAAATTAACATTAAATAAAACAAAAAAAACTTAATTTCCCCATGCACTTGATGTGCATTGGATTAATACTGGTCTGAACTATGAGTACAGTACATTGATTCAATTATGCATTACAAAAAAACTAAATTTCTGTCTGTTTCACATTGGGAGTGCCACAGATTATTACATGTACAGACAAGAAGAATGAGAAAGCAAAATCAAATTTCAATAAATCTTTATTAGCCACATACAACAAATATACTTTAGAAATGGCTTACTTACCCTTATTAGTTAGTAATATTAAAGGTGTGTGGTACAAATTGTGTTCACTCACATGTTGAAGAATTCCACAAATTTGACTGTAACACAAACTAAGCAGGTAGATCCAAACTGAAAAGGTAAACCTAAATGGGCAATGGATTAAGAAAGTAATGTTTTGTTTAAAAACATTCATGATGTTAGACACATACACTGTAATTTCAGTGACTGCATTGGGCTGTACAGTACGTCACCAATGGACAGCAAAAATCTAGATCTTATATCATGAATTCATAACTCATTTTTACTTGAAGTGTAGCTGGCACTTAGAATGACAATGAGCAATCTTATAATAACTTTCATAATTGTAATTTCCAGATGATTTGTAATAAATCTGAGCATGGGAAAATATTGACACAGTAACACAGTGAATTCCTAAATTCCTAACATCACCACAAACCCAAGACTGCCTCTGAAGTAGCTAACAGACTGCTTCTGTATTCTTTGAACTGTACTGGGTATACTGTATACATTGTTTGTTTTAATTCTTTGTCACCTATAAAATACTGTCAGAGAAAAAAACAAGAAAGAACTCACACAGCCACTTTGCATCACTTAAGAAACACAATTTTCTTGTAGAAGGAAAATTATAATGACTCATGTTGTGATTACTGTGTTCTTACTCTTAATGTTTTCAGTAAATACTGGCTCTTACCTCAAAAGCATATTATAATCGGGGCTCTCAACTCATAAAGATGCTAGCTTTAAGTGCCAAAATAGCTCTAAGATCCTGACATTGCCAGTTTGAAGCTGGGTCACATCACTACTTCATTATGATATGGATTCCTCAAACAGCAGTACCTGTATTATGCTATATTTTATCCTTTAAATCACAATCATTTTATAGTGAACCATTTGTTGCTACTTTTGCTCTTTTACTCTTCAATTCACAGATACATTACAGTGATTTGTGTGCTGCTGTGCTGGTACTATATCCAACAATCACCATGAAAGTGGGAGTAAGTCCTACACATTCCTGGGCAGCAGCAAACCATGGTGACATCAGTGAGGAACACATCTCTCCTCCAATCGGTGCTGAATCTCCTGTACTATATGTCACTATAGAGCTTATTTCTTGTCAAAAGATGTGTGGCTCAATGGTTGTAGAGATTGGCAGGGCCCATTAAAATGTTAAAATAATTTGTGTTCACTAATCTGGTATATAATAAATAGCTGTTCTAAAAAAAGCATAAAATAATCTCTTATCTTTTTCAACCCACTTTGACCTTAATGTCAGTCTGCTGGATAAGACTCGCTAATGTCTTTGTCTATTGTCAAACACAGCTGTTTTGAAGAAAAATTAAAAAAAATAAAACTAAGCAAATAAAAATCTGATTAACAGATAAAAACAATCTTAACTATGTGGGTGTGATACTGAATGTTTGATTAATGGCAGCACCAACAATTTCAATGATGGCAATATTAACAAAGGCATAGACAACATTATAAGTTTTGGGTTTTTTTTAAATAGCACAAGACAGAAACATACATAATGTAGATATGTACTGTCCCTAAAGACCTAGAATTTATTAAGTCCTAAACTGAATTACCTGGGATTGTGGACCCTCTGGACTCTGATCTTTTCAAAATCTTTATTTATAAAGCGATCCAACTTTCTGATTATTCCAAATCTCTCTCCAGTGCTTGCATGTGGGAAATTCAGCATATCCACAGTGTCTGAAAAAAAAATGAAAGTCTATAAATATTTGAATATTTCCATAACAAAAAATAAGCAAGTTGTAATAATAGAACAGTATATGGAAATCTGTAGACAAAAGAGTTTAATGTTCAAATGAGGATATACTCATAGAGCTTTACTTGAGTGTTGATTGGACCAGTCTACAACTAAAAAATAGATAAAAACACAAGATTTGGACCCTGCAGAGTGACTCAAACTCTAAGTAAAGGCACTAGCCTGAGTGCAGGTAGAGCTATATGATCACAGGTTCGAACCGGATTATATCACTAGCTGACCATGACTGATATTACCCAAGCATTGGCACAACTGGCAGAGCACTGAAGGTAGGGTGGGATTAGCTGGGTTATTTGGTCTGTGTTGAAATATGCAGTCAGTTTTTTAGTAACTTCACCGAAGGTTTCAGCACACACTGATTATCATGCTGTCTTATACATCTGTTGAGCCAGTGTCTGGCATACATTTATTCATTCCTCATGTTTATTATCTATTTCATGGACTTTTAACTTTACAAGTCTCAAACTGCTGTAATAGATCAAATCTTTGTCATGTGTCACAAATCGGAGAGGCCTGTTTCCAAACTCCGTACTTCTGCTTTAACATTATAGTATGAGGGGAAATGTCCATTTCCCTGCACACAAAGCTTACACAGAAACTAATATATTTGGAATGATGGTCTGAGAAGTGGTGAACTGTGAACTGGGCAGTGTGGGGGACATAACTAAATGTTGTAGGCATCTTAAAACAGCTGGGTGTGGAGGAGGGAAGAAAGTTTGATAAGAACATGCCAAACAGACTCTGTTTATCTAAATAACTAAACAATAAAAGACAATCACAAAGACTCCAAAACTGTTCATACTTTATTCACGCACTTGATCACGTACTAGGAAGAACACAGCCTGGTATAGCAGGTTCATAACATAAAAGGTTGCTTTCTTGAAGGGATGCTACAGGAGCAGCAATGTGGTGGAAGTCCTCTGAGCCAAATGACAGAGAATTGTGTCTGCCTTACAGTTTTGTCTATCTTGTCATTTGCATTTTTCCTTTTTTCCCCACTGGATTTCATTTCTTTCATTTTATGTATCTATGTATTTTTGCGTATTTTGCACATGTCCTTGAACTAGGGTGTCTGCTAAGCAAAACAACACTGTACATAGAGTTGTAGGCTTACCAGATTCATGAGGGCAACGAGGAATCCTGTTTTCAGTTAATCGCCATATTTGTTCAGCATCCCACTGAAGACATTTCCTGTGGTTTTTGAATGGACGTTGAAAGGGTGGAAGCGCCTTCAGAACTTTAAAGGTGTTCACTTTGGCTTGTGCGAAGCTGTCTACATACCCATTGTGTTCATTGTGGTGGTGACTATCAACAATCCAGGCCCTAAGGACCACACTTCTGATGCTAATTGCGTGTTTTATGAAAAAATCCTCCCTGTAGACCATGATGTCTGGAAACTTCAATAACACTGCCCGGTTCCTGATAACATGAAGGTGTTTTTCATTTTTCCACCTTGTCCTGTAAATAACAACTCCAGTTCTAAACTCTGAAGAAGCTTCAACTTCAACAACAATTGTGCAAGGCCTTGAACACAGGTACTGTATTGAAAGATTGAAGTTATCAATGACAATATCTGAGTCATAATCAAACTCAATAAAATCACCATCCATAACACTTTCAGTGGGAACTGAAGCAGTTACTGTAGTGAGTGATGTATGTTGGCAAAAGGTTGGTAATCGAACCTAAAGGAGAGAAAATAGATCTTAAACATACCAAAATATTATAAAAATATTTTTTTTCTTTAAATCCAACTTTTTGAAAGCAATAAACATTTATAAAAGCATTGAATAATTTCAGCTGTAATGGACTATGAAATGCATAAACATGATAACCTACATTATCATAATGATTATCTGAAGACTCCTTCCAGTAGTAGAATCAGTCGGTAATAACACTGTATTAAGTTTATTATTTTGTCATAGAAAACAAAATTAGGAAAAACAGATCTCCAAGATTTCTTATTACATACAGTATCAGGTACTTTCAACTCTGGTCCTCAGAGTCCAGATTTGGGATGCCTTGCTCAGTACAAAATTCTGGAACATCCTGTTTCAAGTCTCATAATCCCGTCATGCTTCGTGTTATCACAAAGTAATTTTATGTTATTTATGGCATCTGACAGTGAAACCTAAATATTATGGCTCTGAATTTAGGTTAATGTCATTAATAACCAAAGCAGAACTGCAACAACATCGGAACCAGAAAAAAAATCCAGTTTATTTAGTAATGTTGTCGCCGAAAAGATTTCATAGAATTTTGAAGGCACACAGATAAACAAAGATGACTCTCATATACAATGTCTTGTTAAGATTACATTACAGAAAATACTACGCCACTGTTAGCGTTGTTTAAACCGAATGATATTCAGTTTAAATAGAATGGGAAATATATATTAGGCTCCGGCTCCCCCGCAACCCTGAATTGGATAAAGCGGTAAGAAAATGGATGAATGAGAAGTATATATAACTATACTAAGTTACTAAGACAGACACTAACATTTAAACGAAACAGAAATATAAAAATCATGACACATCAGTCCATCGCACATTTTGAAAAGCAAATAATACCAACTAACCCGGAAACGTGAAAAGTCTCAACAATCATTGCTTACCAGAGTGAGAAATAGTAGAGTCAATAATGCTGATCGCATGACACCAAAACTTCTCAGAACAAACATTTTCGTCTTTATCCCTATCCCTTCTTCTGTATGTTCAGGATTGATATTGCAGCCGAAACTTTTCTAAAGCGCAGTCCATACAGTTTTGCCTCAGGTATTCAGCATTTTTTTTTAAAAAAGGGATGCCTTTAATGATTTATAAAGAAGCTAAATAAAACATATATAGATATATAAATAAGTATGACGAGATTTGTATTACTTTGTACGAAAACTAATATTTTTACACCTTTGTTTCCTTTTTGCCGGTGGAATTTAGGAACGCCCTCCCTATTCAAAATGTACAGACAGGTGAGAGCACCACCTGTTCTGTAAATCTGATACAGGAAGCAGAGTCTTCCGTTGTATTGACTTTATTATTATTATTATTATTATTATTATTATTAAAGTTTTGGCACAGCATTTAACTATTTTCTTTTACCTTATTAATATGAAAATTCTAAGACATTATCCTATAGTTAGTTAGAAACATTGGCTAAAACAACTAGATATGCCTACATATGCTATTTTTTCTCATTTATAGTTACTTCATACTGTATTGCAATTGTATTTTCTACAGTTGAAAGAAGTTTAACTTTGTTTACCGCTAGAGGGAGACGTCAAATCATCAATGTTTCCTTTAGCATGTGTTACGTTTGCTCCGGAAGTGCGTCTACGGCTGACTATGTGTCTTCTTTGCTTTGCGACAAACATGGGGCGGAACACGAAAATTGCGTTGATCTTTGGAGGTTTTGTAACTGCTGTCGGTGTTGCATTTTATCCTATATTTTTTCATCCTCTTACACATGTTGATGAATACAGTAAGTGCAAACGATATACGTGGCTGAAGCGGTCATTTGAAGTGAAACTTTAATTTGAAAGATGACCTTTTCTATTTGTTGAATGAACTTTTGTATACCTTTTTAAAACGCACTGATGCGTTTAAAACGTCATTATTAAAAATAACAACATGACCGACTCCCTCTTAAGATCTTAAGATTAGATAATAAAATATTATATATTAAAATTCCTAAATGAGTATTTTAATCTTTCAGTGACATGAAAAAATAGGAGGCTATTAGTAGTTGGTACTTAATTAGATGGATAGTGCCAGTGTCGGCGACCATGTCGGGATTGTCTTACAATTAGGATGGCTATTCAATGTCAGGTCAACTGTACCCCTGTAGCCTTCAACAGCCACGTAAGAATCATAATGCCTTGTGTTTGGTCAAGCACAAGCATCAGCTCTTTTCTCAATAACTGTTGCCACTGTTTAAGGAAGAAAAGTTGTTACAAATACTGTAAATTAAGTACAGAAATATATTTCAAAAGCAGCAACTCCCTGGAAGAGACAAAAACAGCAATGTTGATAGACTTCCATTGTACCAGCAGATTGGTTTGTGGGGTCAGCAATAAGATTTTTATGTAACAGTTGGGGAGACCACTCAGTATTTTTAATAATGGGATACAGTATGTATTCCACATCATCCTGATACCATCAAGATTCAGACAGTTAAGATAAATCGTGGTCAATGCTTTAATTCAAAAGCAATTTCCTAGCAATACCACTTGTTATTGTTCTGTAACTTCCGTAGATTAGGTTAACCTCTGGGCCATCATGAGAAAATATCATTTTTAAAATAATGTTTCCATGTCAGTTGCTCAAGAAATGTTGATAGAGGAGAGTTACAGCCTTAGTGGCTGAGTGGAAATAAAAAAAATGGATTGTTGCTATGTAAATGTACTATATAAGCATTGTAATTTAATATACTGTATGTCTTTTTTTGCTTGTGTAGTTCATATTATCCAATTTGCTTTAAAACACATTAATATTGTAATTTGTTTTAACAGAGAAAATTCAGCAAGTGAACAGAACTGGAATAAATCAAGAGGATGTCCAACCAATAGGTAACTTTAGTTAAGATACTGTTTTGTATTTGCTAACCTTTTCATGTGACCATAAATATTGTAAGAAAATACATAGATTCTACCCCAAAAAGTTACTGTTATAATGCATGCTTATGTTGCACTTCACACTTTTGTAGTTGCTACATTGACACAAATAGTTTAAAAGTAACTGGAGAAAATTAATTAAGTCTAGTACCTATTTAGAACAGTTGTAAACTGATCAATTGCTCAATCTTACAGAATAGTTTTACTTAAAATTTGTGCTCGAGAGAATTAACCATTCATTACTACTGAAACTGAATAACAAGATTGTTTTTCATAATGTATGAAACTGGACCTAAAGCTTGCAAACAAAGAAAAACAAAGACTTAAAATCTTTCTTGTCACTTTAGGAGTAAAAATTTGGTCTGATCCCTTCAAATCAAAGTGAGCCATTCAATAAGATGAAGAAAGTAACTGGAATCAGATGATACGGACACTCTGAGTGAAGAAAGTGAAGAAAATTAAATATTATACAGAGAAGGCTGACGTGTTCCAAAATGTTCCATTGACCACAGATGTCATGTCTCCAGTAAGGAAGAGGGGTTGCTCTGAATTAGGCTGCTTTGTATTTAATTTTAATTTTTGTCATCAGAATAATTCGTAATGAATGTTTATTTCTTGAGGTTCCTCTGAATTTTGAAAACTTATCTTAAACTACCTAGAAATTTTATTTCTTGCCAAGCATTTTTCTTTTCTCATTCAATGTCTGTGCTTCATTAATAACAGATCACATGGAATTAATACATCTGAGAGAAATATTTTTCATTTTTTTGTGGTTTGTCAATCCCTGATATATGAACATAAAGAATCATTTTACATTATTGTTTTGATACATGGAAATTGATGTCATTATGGAAATTATAATAAAATATTTAACGACATTCAGTGTAATTAAGTGATTAACCTACAAGAATGCCATAAGATATTTAAAAAAAAATTTTCACATTGTCATACAGAGTGTTATTGGTAATTTCCTTTACAGGAGAGATTTCTTTAATGAATAAAATAAATCTTGAGAACCCCAACATACTTTTAGAAGTTACTTTAGAAGAAAAGTCTGTATTAAAAAGAGACAGTAATGTGGTTTCTTTTTACTGTGTTGTATGCTGAAACTGATCTTAGAATTATTAGGTCGGAGGATTTGAAAGTGTTTGATTACACTGGATTGAAAGATTAACAAGTTTTTTGTTAATAATATGATCATAAAAATTATTTTGTAGGTATATTTTAGTATACATCTAGGTTATAGTGTTGTTAAATAAAAGTCTTCTTTTTTATTCTGTGTCCTTTCACTTATGTGGTTGATAAAAGTTTATTGTTGACATATCCTTCATTTGGCATAACCTTTCCATGTGTTTTGCAAAAAAAATAAATGCCCCTTTTGTGTATCATGAACATGAGAAAACAAAAAAAGGTTAATTACAAGGATGTTCAAACTTTGTCTCATCTTGTTCATTTGGTAGTTAGTAACTAATCAGTCCGTGGATCTTACCTAGCCATTTTTTGAAGGATGCTGGAGAATTTGCTTGTTCAACACCCCCACAAGTTTTTAAATACTAGAATAAGGTCCCAACAACATAAATGTCTCTGTTCAAAACTGGAAATTAACTGTTTTAATGTGTGACAACAGAGCATGTGCATACAGTATATCTGGTCACTCTTCTCTGGACTGATTTTAGAGAAGCAAAGTCTTTTTTGCATCTTGGTGAAAAAAAAAGTCAGTGTAAGTGTGGTATTACTAGTGCATTATGAAAGTTTTGCTATTAAGATTCCTTAATTTAAATTATATAATTACAGTGGTGTGAAAAAGTGTTTGCCCCCTTCCTGATTTCTTATTTTTTTGCATGTTTGTCACACTGAAATGTTTCAGATCATCAAACAAAGTGAAATATTAGACAAAGATAACACAAGTAAACACAAAATGCAGTTTTTAAATGAAGGTTTTTATTATTAAGGGAAAAAAAATCCAAACCTACATGGCCCTGTGTGAAAAAGTGATTGCCCCCTAAACCTAATAACTGGTTGGGCCACCCTTAGCAGCAACAACTGCAATCAAGCGTTTGCAATAACTGGCAATGAGTCTTTTACAGCGCTGTGGAGGAATTTTGGCCCACTCATCTTTGCAGAATTGTTGTAATTCAGCCACATTGGAGGGTTTTCGAGCCTTAACCGCTTTTTTAAGGTCATGCCACAACATCTCAATCGGATTCAGGTCAGGACTTTGACTAGGCCACTCCAAAGTCTTCATTTTGTTTTTCTTAAGCCATTCAGAGGTGGACTTGCTGGTGTGTTTTGGATCATTGTCCTGCTGCAGAACCCAAGTTCGCTTCAGCTTGAGGTCAAGAACAGATGGCCGGACATTCTCCTTCAGGATTTTTTGGTAGACAGCAGAATTCATGGTTCCATTTACCACAGCAAGTCTTCCAGGTCCTGAAGCAGCAAAACAGCCCCAGACCATCACACTACCACCACCATATTTTACTGTTGGTATGATGTTCCTTTTCTGAAATGCTGTGTTACTTTTACGCCAGATGTAATGGGACACACATCTTCCAAAAAGTTCAACTTTTGTCTCATCAGTCCACAGAGTATTTTCCCAAAAGTCTTGGGGATCATCATGTTTTCTGGCAAAACTGAGACGAGCCTTTATGTTCTTTTTGCTCAGCAGTGGTTTTCGTCTTGGAACTCTGCCATGCAGGCCATTTTTGCCCAGTCTCTTTCTTATGGTGGAGTCATGAACACTGACCTTAACTGAGGCAAGTGAAGCCTGCAGTTCTTTGGATATTGTTGTGGGGTTTTTTGTGACCTCTTGGATGAGTCGTTGCTGTGCTCTTGGGGTAATTTTGGTCGGCCGACCACTGCTGGGAAGGTTCACCACTGTTCCATGTTTTCACCATTTGTGGATATTGGCTCTCACTGTGGTTCGCTGGAGTCCCAAAGCTTTAGAAATGGCTTAATAACCTTTTCCAGACTGATAAATCTCAATTACTCTGTTTCTCATTTGTTCCTGAATTTGTTTGGATCGCAGCATGATATCTAGCTTTTGAGGATCTTTTCGTCTACTTCACTTTGTCAGGCAGGTCCTATTTAAGTGATTTCTTAATTGAGAACAGGTGTGGCAGTAATCAGGCCTGGGTGTGGCTAGAGAAATTGAACTCAGCTTTCCAAAGATGTGATAAACCACAGTTGATTTATGTTTTAACAGGGGGGGGCAATCACTTTTTCACACAGGGCCATGTAGGTTTGGATTTTTTTTTTCCCTTAATAATAAGAACCTTCATTTAAAAACTGCATTTTGTGTTTACTCGTGTTATCTTTGTCTAATATTTCAATTTGTTTGATGATCTGAAACATTTCAGTGTGACAAACATGCAAAAAAATAAGAAATCAGGAAGGGGGCAAACACTTTTTCACACCACTGTATATATCCTAATGATATATTAGGATATACTGTCATGTGATAAAGAAAGTACACCCTCTTTCAATTAAAATGTTTTACATATCAGGGCATAAATAACAATCATCTGGTCCTCACCAACTTCCATAATTAGACAAATCTAGCCTCAGATAACAGACAACACATAACAGATTTCACTATGTCATTATTCATCAAAAAGTAAGCCAAAATGCAGAAACCATGTGAGAAAAATTAAGCACACCCTTACTGCTTCCATAGGAATTAAGAAGGGAATTAGCAGCCAGGTGCTGCTAATCAAATGCACATTATTAGTTGATCATCAGGAAGTGTGACCACCTCTATAAAAGCAAAACTTTTGGCAGTTTGGTCACCTAGAATCATTCAGGTGTGTGTTAACTCCATGCCAAGGAGAAAAGACATCAGCAATGAACTCAGAGAAGCAACTGCTGCTGCTCATCAATGTGGGAAGGGTTATAAGGCCATTACCAAACAATTTGAAATCCATCATTCTACAGTTAGAAGGATTATTTACAAATGGAGAACATTCAAGACAGTTGCCAATCTTCACAGGAGTGGGCATCCCAGGAAAATTCACCCCAAGGTCAGACCGTATAATGCTCAGAGAAGTCGCAAGGAACCCAGCAGCTACATCTAGGGATCTACAGTCCTCGGTTAACATGTTAAATGTCAAAGTTCATCACAGTACGATCAGAAAAAGACTGAACAAGTATGGCTTTCATGGAAAGGAAGCCAGGAGAAAGCCCCTTCTCTCCAAAAAGAACATGGCAGCACAGCTTAGGTTTGCAAAGTTGCATCTGAACAAACCAAAACATTTCTGGAACCATGTCCTTTGGACAGACGAGACCAAAGTGGAGATGTTTGGTCATTATGCACAACTCCATGTTTGGCGAAAGCCAAGCACAGTGTATCACCACAAATACCTTATACCAACCATCGAGCAAGGTGGTGGAGGGGTGATGATTTGGGCTTATTTTCTAGACATATTCTAGACACAAATGTGAAGCCATCTATCCAACAGCTAAAGCTTGGCCAAAACTGGGTCATGTAACAGGACAATGATCCCAAGCATAGCAGCATGAATTGCTGAAAAAGAAAAGAATCAAGGTATTGGAATGGCCAAGTCAAAGTCCAGACCTCAACCCCATTGAAATGCTGTGGCGGGACCTTAAGAGAGCTATGCATAAAAAAATGCCCTCGAACATCAATGAACTGAAGCAATGTTGTAAAGAAGAGTGAGCCAAAACTCCTCCAGAATGATGTGAGAGTCTGATAAACTCATACAGAAAATGATTACTTCATGTTATTGCTGCTCAAGGTGGTTCTACAAGCTACTGAATCATGTTCTTAGTTGTGTACCTAGTTTTTCACACATAGCTTCTGCATGTTGGCTTATTTTTTGTTAAATAAATAATGACATAGTAGAATCTGTTATGTGTTGTTTGTCACCTGAGGTTAGATTTACCTAATTCTAGGACCTGGTAAGGACTAGATGATATTTTGTTATGTCCTGATATATAAAACCATAGTTTCTTTTTCAAATGACTGTATCTTTCAATCATAGTATCATATCATGTTATGATACACCCTAATAATAAGATAAGATCACTTTATTGTCCATTTACATTTTCTTGCATTAGGAATTTGTCTTTTTTCCACATATCCCAACTTGCTCTCTATGATACAAACAGACAGGGAGAAAAGCTTGGGGTCAGAGCACAGGGTCAGCCATTTATACAGCACTCCTGGAGTAGTTGGGGTCAAGGGCCATGCTCAGGGGCCCAATGGAGTAGGATTCTTCTGCCAGCTGTGGGATATGAACCGGCAATCTTCCAGCCATAGGTGGAGATCCTTAGCCACAGAGCCACCCACCACCAACCCGAATAAGTTTCCTTTGTGGCACCAGTTGAATTAGGGTTAGCAGTGGGATTTTATTAGACATAGTTTAAGGATGTTCTTTCCATTTTATTCTAGTAGGCTGAGACCAGCCGTCTTCCATCACCTGACCAATTGATGGAAAACAATTGGTCTGATCGTTTTTTAAAAACTAGGAAGCAGAGACTCTTTGAGGGCTGTAAAACTCTCCTATCCAGTGAAAAAGCAGATTTAAAGTATTAATAATTAATAAAGGGAAAGCAAATTCTTTAAATTATCCTCGGACAGGAAGTCAAAACAGAAAGTCATGTCAAAAAAGATTACTAGCCACCAGCTACTGTATATCACTCTGCACCTTACAACTGACAACCCACTGAAGCTAAGCAGGTGTGAGCCTGGTCAGTACTGTACCTGCATGGGAGACCTCCTGGGAAAAACTAAGGTTGCTGCTGGAAGAGGTGTTAGTGGGGCCAGCAGGGGACGCTCACCCTGTGGCCCATGTGGGTCCTAATGCCCCAGTATAGACATGGGGACACTGTACTCTAAACAGGTGCCGTCCTTCAGATGAGACATAAAACCGAAGTCCTGACTCTCTGTGGTCATTAAAAATCCCAAGGCGTTTCTCAAAAAGAGTAGGGATGTAACCCTGGCATTCTGGCTAAATTTCCTATTGGCCCTTACCAATCATGGTCTCCTAATAATCTCCATCTATGAATTGGCTTCATTACTCTGCTCTACTCCCCACTGATAGCTGATGTGTGGTGAACGTTCTGGCACACTATGGCTGCCGTCACAACATCCAGGTGGATGCTGCACATTGGTGGTGGTGGAGGTGAGTCCCCATTACCTAAAGTGGTTTGAGTGGAGTGTCCAAACAAGCGCTATATAAGTATAAGCAATTAATTAATAATATCAGGTTTAGGTTCTCAATTAAAGTTACACACTACAATTTAGGGGAAGTTGGGTATCAGGTGCTGGATGACGCATAAGCTGAGAAGCGAATGGAAACTTCAGATTAAAGTCTTCTCAGAGCTGCGTAAGGACAGGACTGTCGAAAACAATCCAGCCACAGGTCACAGTGACACCACAGTCCTAAAAGATGGATCAGAGGCTGACAAATCTCTGATCAAACCATGCTAAAAAAAACAGCATGGGCTTGAACTTGAGCAGTCCCTGTGTTACCGTGTGAACACTTTAAACATAGCCTTTAAGCATAAAAAAGATTAACAGAACAACCAGGCTTTTCTGCGAGGCAGAGGGGCTGTACGCACTGCTAATGTAGATCCTCTATGTTTAAACTGTCTGTTTGCAGTATACAGTAGTTTAAGGGAACATCCTTTTCCGATGCTCAAACCGTAAAGACAACAGGTCCATTATATGGAAATGTTGAAAAAGTAGGTCTAATAGCATATGATTATGGACTGTAAAAATCACGAATTTAAAAGGCTTTTTTTTTACTTTAACCTTAATTGCATGACAGTGGTGGCTTGAAGATGTATTGAAAGTGTTTTAGTGTTTGAGTGCTGTGTGCATGATCAGTGCCTCCATTGCCCCAAGCACATCTGCTCTTTCCCATTCACATTGAGCTCCGGCACCTCATGATTTACAAAATAAGCATTGTCCATCTATTAAAAAGATCTCTGATTTGGACTCCAGTCCCAGGAGCATCACAGTATTGTTTTTGCTTGCTGGATGCAACACTGCACTTGTTATGTTAAATATCTTCTGCTATTAGATCTGAATTGGACTTAACTTCTTTTGCAACTTCCACAGTGTTGACTAATCTACCTAGTTTTGTATCCTCTATGAATTGAGCTATCTTTATCAGAATCTACATAATTAAAAGTTAAAGTAGTTGTCTCAATACCAATCCCTAAGGTATTCCTTTAACTATATCACCCAATTTGAGCATTTACTTCCTATCTCTACCCTCGGTTTCCTGTCCAATAACCTATTCGTAATTCAATTACATGCATTACCTTGAATGACTACTGCCTGCATTTTGTGTAAACCGCCATTGAATATCTTATTTTATAGATGTCTGACAAAAAAAAAAAGTTTTGCTCAGTCACGTAACTAACAAAATGCCAGATAAAGTCTATCACAAAATAATTCATTATATGTTGAGATATAGCAGACTTAAACTAAACTGTGTAATGTTATAATCCTTGACTTCCTAGAAGTGCACTTTTTCCGAGACTGATCTGTGCTTTTAAAACAAGGCCATCAACCACATTCATAGCTTTCTAGCAGCTCCTGCTGATCTCCAGCAGGTGGCGCAGCAATCATGTTTTAATGCTGCACGTGCGTCACGTCTTAATTCACAAGAGAATAACGTGATTTGTTTTTTGCCATGGATTCGAGTTATGTTTACAAACATTGTTATTTTTTTAATTAAATTTAGATTTTTTTGTTTGTCAAAATATCTTCTTGTCACAAAACTAAATTTCTTTGTAACCTCAGCAAAGATTTATTAGAAAATCTGTATGGCTGTCCCATTCAGTCTGGTTTCACATATTTAATGTTATGTTTGAATTTGCTGATTTTGCAGTGTATTTTTGTATTCCTATTTGGTTGTGCTGTAAAATAAAATGTTGTAATGTTTTGTACCTGATGAAAGACTTGCAGAATTTCTATATGGGATTTTACTACATGCTTATGTCTCTGAGGTCTCTTGTATCATTATTATTCGTGGTGGTGGTGCTGTTGTTATTTGTGTTGGTACATATTTTCCCACAATTTCTCTATTGTCTCACCAGAAAATGACCCCATCGGGAACATTTCTTAGCAGGTCAGGCCTGCTGGCATAACATAACTGTGTGTGTTGTAGTACAGGAGACACAGATTTGGACCAAACTTAACATTCAGAGAAGCAGATGCATCGTGTCTCCTGAAACATGCTTAATCTCCTACCTCGACTGTGTTATATATACCAAGTCTCACCTAGTGTAGTAGGTGACCAGTCCGCAATGAAGGGGCACATACATACAGTACAGTACAGCTCCATGAATCGGTTGTACAGTGGCATTTAGGAAAGAGAATCCTGGGGATTTAGATAACCTTCTTAACTAGAACCAGCAGTTTTCATGTGTTCTATAACAAAAGAAAATATCACCAAAGCCTAATTATATGAAGTAAGCACATTTTTCCCATATAATAGTTTTGAAACCAAAAATTTCAAGTCATATATACTCACACAATTATTTAAACCACTAAGCTTCCATCTGAGCCTAACAAATCATGCATTCACACAAATTACTTTGTCAAAAAAAAGCTTCTGTCTTTTGGAGGGCTTTTTGGCATGTGCTAAAAATGCTGTCGAAGGTTTCTTTCTAGCAACCAGAAAGAAACTGGTTTCTTATTGCAAATAATTTGTTCTATATTTTTAACCCAAACAATATATGCTTCGTGTATCTACTAAATATACCTAAAACTATAAGTAAATTATTGTTTAAGCACACATGGTATTAAATAATTATTCAGAAGAAAAGACTACATTCTTAACAACTTGCTTGAGTATAAACTAGGATAAGTCTTTATTTATTAATAGCATTCACATTGAATTTAAAACTGTGCAAGAAAATAGAAAATGTGATCCTGCCTGTGTGTGTAGACCTCCTCTACACTGATATATACACTGAAAATGATATATTTTATATCTTATTGTTCTGGTTAGTAAAGTAATCTTCGCAATCTGGAATAATATGATCTAATTTTTTTTTAATCTTCCATTTTCTACACAATTTAAACTGATAATGGTCAAAGAAACTGCTTTTCTTTTTTTCTATGTGGCATTTATTAGTTTTGGAAAAAAACATGTCACTGTGTTAGCTTGCATTGTATTTCAATGAAGGCCTAATCTTTGATTAGTACTGGCATGGTTTGACAGACACCATTCCAGTTACTTTATGTGCAACTTCCTCTGTTCACGAGGCCCGACTATAAGACTACTTGTGGAAATAACTCTGGAAACTAATTGAAGGCAGTCTTCCAACAAAGAGAGAAGCTGCATATTGAGGAACTGACATAATTTCTCAACACCACAACAAGCACTTTGAATCTATAAAGACTGCCAAATCCTACTGCCAAAACCAATAATGCTCAACCCCCTAATCAACAAATCCCATTGTTTATGGGATATTATTTTTGTTGGTTACAGCACAAAATTTGAAACCCTAACATTGCTTCAACTGAATACAAAAAAGAATTCCAGAAAATAAAGGCATTCTTTCATATGCAGTTGTTTTCCAAAGTACATAAGGAAAAAAAGAGATGTCAGCTAACTAAGGAATTCGTGATTGACAAGGGAAAGATTAAATAGTACTTAGTGTTCACAGAAAAAATACATTGAGGAAAAAGGGAAGGATGTTCCAACATTCTTAAGCAAGCCTCCTGTTGCAGCTGAGAACATTTCCGTTAGTGGGGATCCAGAGAACATCATATGGCAGAACATAACGTTTAGTTTATCAGATTTGCTTGTTTATGGCTTTTGGCTTTGTTTATGGCTGTTTCTCTTTTAGGTTATCTGTTTTTTTTCTAAGTAACTTAACAATACTTCATTTATGAGTAAGTCTAAACCTTCCCTGGCAGTTGTACTTAGTTTCATTGGTTACAAGAAACTGGTAGCTAAAACCCCAGAAGACCTGGATACAGTATATGTAAGCTACAGTATGTGTTGTTCAACTGTAAGACAAAATCCAAAAGGTGACCAGCTCACAAACCATTTGCATAAGTACTGTCAGATATTGTATTACGTGATGTACAGCACTTTCCATCAGTATTTCTTGGACAACATACACTGTTAAACAGTCATGGCCCTCCTGTTGCTGGAGATTTCAACAGAGTGAGGTGTCGTAGTGAGTTGTCTCACCATAATATGCTCACACTGTATGAACCCTCTTACAGTATACAGTAAATAGTGTAGATACTGGCAATAACCCTTAAGTAAATATAGTCAAACCCCTCACCCCTCATGTGTAAAATGATACTCCATAATTCATTTAATTGTTTTTCCATCTTTAATGGGGTAACTTGTCATTTTTTAAAATTAAACTCATTGTTTCTGCTCTCTATTTCCAGTCATATGTCTGCTTGACCACTTGCATTGCAACCAGGATTGACAGTTTTCAGCACAACATCCTTCTCTCCCTCAGTGCAAACCATGTTTGCTTGTTTTCCATCACTTGTTTTCAATCACAGCTTGTTTAACACCACCCTGCTTCAAAAAGCTGCTAATTTCTAAGCAAGTACTGTAAATGTTATGAACAGTGAATAGACATATTTTCTACAGCTGATGATTTAAGACAGCTTATAACCTGCGCCATGTTTCAGAAATAATTAATTCAACACAAAAAAAGGAAAAATGGTTATGAGACAGACGTGCCTGAATTAACAAGCCAAAACTTGAGTAACTTTTTTCTAAAAGCACTGTATATGGGCAAGAGTCCATTTTACAGCAGAGAGTTGCCTTGGGAAATGAAACAGGTTGCATCAGCCAAGAGAATTGTGAAACAACAGGCTTAATATTTGAAAAAAAATGCATTTATACAAATTGCTCACAAGAAACCAACAGGATGTGCAGTGGTAAAAATCCCTCAAAGCTAGTTTTGTTGTTATACTGTTTGTTCATCCTTGTAGTAGCAAATACAATCACAGAACGTTATTCTTTTTTCCTTTCTTCATGTCAAGACATGACGCATTGAATGTAGGGCATATATACAAGACACTTCTTGTGTCTTGCATATCTTTACAAAAATTTCAAAGTAGTTTATAAAGATGTTAAAGTAGTTTATAAAGAGCCATATCTGATTGCATGCATGAGGTATTGAAACTGGGACCACATGGTTATTAAATGGAAGTGTAAACCACAAAAATGTGCTGTAGATGATGTCATGTTTTAGTATTTGGCATGTGAAGGTACAAATCCAATTGTGTTTTAGTTTTGTGAAAGCCATTAATAAGATGAACCACTTTTTATTTAATTTGGTGTCTCCTTGCCTGGTGTTTGGATGTCACAATGAGTCATTACAGACCATTACAGTATCATTGTATATTGTACATTGTAACATAGCATTCAATCTATAACAAGTCTAGTTTGAGGGCAAAGCATACAGTACCAAGGTCATTTTATTGTTGAACATAGTCATCATCTCTGTTTCCCAAGATACATAAAGAAAAGGATTCCATCCTAAATATTACTTTGTAATCATTCTGATAGGCCTTGAAGCAATTATCTGAGGTTTGGTTTCTGCATTCCAGTGAATATAAAATTACCAGTTTCAAATGTTTTGTCAAGCCTGTCAATCTCACAGGTGTCAATGACCCAGGTTACTCAGTTCTCATTATCCCATTTCATTGTGCCCATTTTGACATCATTTCTTGGTATCAACATTACTTCAGCTTCTTATGTTAAATTATCTAGTACTTTTCTGCACTAGGTCCACAAAAGCTATTATTCCAATGTAATTAGTTGTCCATCAGTCAAATATGCTTACAATTCTTACAAAGGTATTTACCCCCTTGTTTCCACATTTTTCTGTTGTATGACACTTTCAGGAAGGACTTTGTTTAGATTGCAATCATATTTTAAAGAAAATTAAATATTATCAGTTCCATGAGTATTATTCCTTTACTTCAGCAATAAATCATATTGGGTAGAAATGAATAGTTTGAAAGGTCACAAAATGTAGGTAATGGTCTCTGTCTGTGTATAATCAAAGTGGTTTAACTTAACTGTAATTAACTGTAATTTCTCTCAGATAGATATTGAGCCACGGCTCAGGTAGTGATACAGTAAATTGACGGTTACAGGCTAGAGAAACATCAGCTGGATGTGGTGTTCTTCATTTACACATTTGTCTCAGAGGTTCTATCAATCTCTTTCCCTCTTTTCTCACTTATGTGGAGCTCATCACAGCTGCAATCACCAACAGTTACTGTACATCCTTTTCAGATGCCCATGAGCCAACTGTTTCACAGCAACCAAGAAGAAGAGCTTTTGAAACAAATCAGGGTTAAAAATCTAGAAACACAGATCAGGACAAGGCTAATTATCCCTATTTGTACACTGAAGTACATCATTAAGAAGTGGAAAGTGGATTACACAGTACCACCCAGCCACTAACATTTATTGTGAGTTGATGGGTAGGATTGAACCTGCTTAGAGATGACACTTTGAAGATGAAATTACATTAAAAGACATTCAAAGAACTCTCTCTGAGATATGGGTCACTGTTCAGATATACAGTAGATAATATCCCCTTGTCCCCATTGTCGACATATAGCTAATGTACCCCTCACAAAACTGGCATTTATGAAGGTGAATGAAGAAATAATACTGAAAAACATTTATTCTAAATCTTTTATAAAATTTGATGTGTATACATATTCATATAAAAATATGAACCTTTTATATAATATATTGTATAATTACAATGCCAGGATATAGAAACAATGGATAGAAGAAGTATTTATTGAGCTTTACAGAGTCTGATCAAAGGGGGCCTTCTGGGGAATTACTCTGTTTTATCATAATAGTAAACAGAAAAAGAAAGGAAACAGAGAGAGAAAAAGAAGAGAGGAGAAGAAGAATGCCAGTTGAGTGGACCATGTATGAATCAACCTTCAAGATCAAGTTAAGTATTTGAACCTTTTAAAAGAGAGCTTACAGTTCTGTTATTTTAGGAAACTCTAATTTCCTTTATAAGGAATCCCAGAGCTAAAATGTTCTCTCGTGGTCAGTGGATGCATTTTTAGAATAGGGGATAGAATTAAGGAAGGGAGATTTAACTCTGCGTTGGATTTTGTTTTAGTTGGGATGCAGATTTATCTTTCTTGTGGACCTGTTTAGGATCTATATACTGTAGTATAACAAAGTATAGGTTTAACAGTCTGAGTTTTTTTCTTTTTAGTCACGATGATGATGGTAGGATGATGATGATGATACTACAGTACTACTACTACTACTACTACTACTAATAATAATAATAATAATAATAATTCCTTACACTTCTATAGTGTTTTTCTGGGCACTCCACAAGTACTTTACAGGTAATGGTGACTCCCCTCCACCACCAATGTGTAGCCCCCACCTGGATGATACAACAGCAGCCAAGGAGGCCGAGACTGAGAATGGCCACGGTAAACTTTGGCAAGGACATGAGGAGTAACACTTACTCTTTGCAAGACATGCCCTAGAATTTTTAAGGACCACGGGAAGTCAGAAACTCGGTTTTATGTCTCATACACAAGATTTTTATAAGTTTTAACTAAATGCACAGTACATCACCCAGGAAGCACCTTTCCACCTGTCAATCTTAGTGGTGGTAGTATCATGTTATGGGAATACTTTTCATCAGCACCTGGTGGGAAGTTGGTCAATATATTGGGATATAGTCATATATAGTCATATACATGGTCAAAATATATCCAAGAGGTTAGCCTAAAATCTGAAACTAGGTTAAACTTCACACAGTTTTAGGTGCTGAATACTTATCCAATTAATACATTTTGCACTGTACATATTTTTTTACAGGTTTTGTCAAGTTTTACTATTGTACAATAATAAAAATATTATATACAGTGTTTTGCAAAATTATTCAAGTTCTTCCACAGTTTTCACATTTGGTTGATTTAAAGCATGCAGTCATGATACTTTGCAATTGCAATATGTGTTATATACAGTCCACAACACATTCATATGAATGTTTCCTAACATTGTCAGGATAGCTGACTGCTCATTGAAAGAACCAGATGTGGTGTTGTGTGGTGTCGT